>NC_084603.1:16656523-16956523 GCF_033807715.1 Cololabis saira
TGGGCTAAGTACTTTATCTTAGCTCCGGAGCACCGGGGCCGCATACGGAGCTGCCGGAGCTGCTCACGGACCGGCCCGGTGAGGAGCCCCGGGCCCCGGCGGCTCCAGTGTTCCCTAACGGAGTGTTAGGTAAAACCGGAGCTCTATTAGTACCGTAATACATTTTTCTTCTGTTTATGGTTTCAGATCTTCCAAGCACCTGAAGCTGTTCAACGACACCTTCAGAAGACGCACGGTCCTTCCTTGAGCCAGCAATAGTGCATACATGTTATTTATATACAACTTTTGTTCTTTTATTTTTTTAACAATAAAGTTGCCATTTGTGAAAATTCAGTGTTGTGATTTATTTACAGTTAACATGATTCATTTGTCTTGTAACATAAGAAATGAAATGATGAATCGGAGTAAAGAACTATGGTGTAACTGTTTAGAATTCAATTAAATCTTCCTGTGTGAAGACGAGGTGACCCGGTCAGGTAACTAAAGGCTGATTTATGGTTCCGCGTTACACCAACGCAGAGCCTACGGCGTAGGGTACGCGTCGATTTAACGCAGAACCATAAATCAGGCTTTAAGATCCGTGTACCTGCATGCGAGCGTCCGACTATCACGTCGAGCTGCGTGACATCGGACGCTCTCTGTCCACACTGAAACCCTTAAACTCGCGGCCAGTTAGGACAGTCCAATAAAAAAAAAATAAAGCAATGGAATTTATTTTTTCGCCGAAGCTCCCTAGCATGGGACACGCTTTGTGTACGCAGCCGGCGGCTCTGGCCGGAGCGAGGCTTTGTTCCCTCCCCTGTTACACGTCATTCAAGCAGCCAATCAGCACAGAGCCTCATTATCATAGCCCCCCCTCCCCTTAGAATCCAGCACAGAAAAAGGAGGCTAGAATCGGTAAAACTAGAGACATGGCCCACAGGCTGAATTTCTGTTTTATGTAGAAAAAACAACCTTTAGATTGTTTTTAAGACATTCAAGGCTTGTTTAAAATATACATTAAATGCCATAATAGGTCCCCTTTAATCATTATGTGGTCTGACACTCAAAGACAAGGTGACAATACACGGGAGAACATATTAAAGACAGAGCAAACCTTCCAAATAAAACAACAACACAAGCTCAATACCAAACAACTAAACAAAAGCAAACAGAAGTAAACCAAGACCTATCAAAATAAGAGAACTTATCAAGAGTCAAATAATCTACAAGTCAAAATACCGTAGTTCAAGACTGAGGATATTAGAATCACATGTAGAACTGTCTTGGAACGATGGGTGATGTTACAAAAGCATGTCTGTGGTTTGGTTTTTTTATTATACATTTCATAAGGATCCATTTTTAATTAACAGAGTATGCTATTTCTATGAATATGTTTTTGTGAACAGAGATAAAGCTATGAAATTACTGCCTAGGTTGCTGAGGAAACAGGAAACTAACTGACTATATCATTCTGGGGATCAGAAATGAACCAGCAGAAGAACAAAAAACTCAGACATTTTAGATGATTCAGACGTTTCAGAGATTTTGCTCTGACCTTTCCTCATCAGACAAAGTGTTTGATGTGGAAAAAGTGCCGTCTTTTTTCCTCTAAAAACAGACCTACCGCAGCTGTCTCTCGCCCAGACTCATTAGACTGATGCACCGATTTCACAGTCAGAACTTCAAGCTACCATTAAATCTATGAAGACGGGGAAATCCCCAGGAGTATATGTTGGCACCCATCTCGGCAGAAGTTTACCGTGGAAGAAATACTCTGAGATTCCTGCCTCATACTTTCAAGGAGGCGCTCACGTCACTAATGCAATAATTCACTGGACCGTGGAAGGTTCAGACCCATTAGCGTAGTAAATGTTGACTGTGAGGTACCTACTGAAGTTCTTTCAATGAGACTAGAGAAAATGTTTTCTGCATTTTTCTCTTTGACTAAGCTGGTATCGTTACCAGAAGGTTCTCTTCTGAACACGTCAGACGGTTACTACGTGTGATATGGATGAGCTGCTTTATTGACGTCCATGTCGCTGCCTTTGTACTTAACCCCTTGTGCTGTCTTCGGGTGAAGGAAGGAGGAAGAGTAGAAGGGAGGGAGGAAGGAAGGAAGGAAGGAAGGAAAGAAGGAAGGAAGGAAGGAAGGAAGGGAGGGAGGCAGGCAGGAAGGAAGGAAGGAAGGGAAGAAGGAAGGAAGGAAGGAAGGAAGGGAAGAAGGAAGGAAGGAAGGGAAGAAGGAAGGAAGGAAGGGAAGAAGGAAGGATGGAAGGAAGGGAGGAAGGAAGGAAGAATGAAAAGAAGGAAAGAAGGAAGGAAGGAAGGGAGGGGGGCAGGAAGGAAGGAAGGAAGGGAAGAAGGAAGGAAGGAAGGGAAGAAGGAAGGAAGGGAGAATAGAGGAAGGAAGGAAGGAAGGAAGGAAGGAAGGGAGAAAAGAGGAAGGGAAGAAGGAAGGAGAGAGCAGGAGGAAAGGAGGAAGGAAGAAAGGAAGGAAGAAAAGAGGAAGGAAGGAAGAAAAGAGGAAGGGAAGAAGGAAGGAAGGAAGGAAGGAAGGGAGAAAACGAGGAAAGAAAGAAGGGAGAAAAGAGGAACGGAAGAAGGAACAGGAGAATGAGGTCATTTTGACCCGAAGACAGTACAACGGTTAATGCCAAGACGGCATTCGACAGGGTTGAATGAGACTTTTTCATTTCATGTTATCGAAATGTCACTGTTATAACAAATGGTTTAATTTCCCTTCTTCTTTAGACTTTCAAGAAGCCCCAAACCAAAGGATTATTTTGCTGGTCTTGTGTTTATATGATTCATTGGAGTCAAAGTTCTGGCTGGTGGAAGAGATCATAAAGATTTTATTTATGCTGATGATACTTTGCTCCTGGTCTCAGACCTGGGATCTTCTTCTGAAGTCAGCTGGCACAAGTAAGAGGTTATGCCTGGTCAGAAAAGACCATCACATCAGTGTCTGATGGGAAACAATTAAACTAAAAGCTCTGACCATGGCAGAATCAGAATCTTTTTTTTTTTTATTGGCCAGGTTCGAACATTGTCCAACAAGGAATTTGACTCCAGTAATTTCGCTCTTTAGGCAGTAAATAAACAAATAAACAAATGTGGTATTTCTTCTTGACATATGTACAGAATAAACATATAAGGTGCAGCAGTTTGAGGTAGAGAAAAAGGACAGTTCTGAATATAATAACCTATTTACAATTTTACAAAACAAATTATACAAACAATTATACAAAAGAAATACAAAAAGTGAGAGGTGCAGTAGAGTGAAGCAGACATGATTATTACCGAAGGTGCTAAATGATTATTATTGCGCGTGTTTGGTTACTCTGAGACTGTTATTTGTGGGAGTTCATCAGAGCAACCGCTTGCGGGAAGAAACTGTCTCTGTGTCTGGAGGTTCTGGCGCACAGAGCTCTGTAGCACCATCCAGAGGGGAGGAGTTGGAACAGACAGTGTCCCGGGTGTGAGGGGTCTGGTCCAGGTCCTGGTCCTGGTCCTGGTCCTGGTCCTGGTCCTGGGTGTGAGGGGTTTGCAGAGATTTGACCTGCCCGTTTCCTGGTCCTGGACCGGTACAGGTCGTCGATAGATGGGAGGTTAAGGGCTGAGTATGGTTCTGCGTCACACACACGCAGAGCACACGGCGCACCCGTGACACCGTCACGAACTGTTCAGACTTCTCCGTCTCTCCATTTGGTCGCGGTGCAGTACCCCCCGCGGCCACTAGTTAGCGATCTTTTTCTGAATGGTTTATCCGACTTTTTCCGGTCACAGTAAATCAAAGAAATAAGGACAACTATTGTGCAAAAAACAAAAACAAAAAAAATCACACATAAACGAAGAAAAAAGCCCTGGAAGTTCACTACTGATTCAAACCGGAAACCGGAAATGCTTCGCTTTCAAACGAACCAATCACAGCCCTCTCGGTCTGCGTGTGGACGGCGTCTCCTCGACGCATAGTTACAATTTTCGGGAGGTGCACGTCACTGACGGCGCATGTGACGGCGTGTCCTCTGCGTGTACAAAAACCACACGCCGTAGACACGGCGTCGTTTTGACGCAGAAGCATAATTCAGCCTTTAGTCCCAACTATCCTCTCTGCAGTCCTGATAGTCCGTTGCAGTCTGTGCCTGTCTAGTTTGGTGGCTGATCCAAACCAGACAGTGATGGAAGAGCAGAGAACAGACTGTATGATGGCAGAGTAGAAGGTGGTCAGCAGCTGCTGTGGCAGGTTAAACTTCCTGAGTTGATGCAGGAAGTACAACCTCTGCTGAGATTCTTCCTGACAGAGTTGATGTGGGTGGTCCACTTCAGGTCCCGGGAGATGGTGGACCCCAGGAATCTGAAGGAGTCTGTGGTGGAGACAATGCTGTTGAGGATGGTGAGGGGGGAGTGGCGGTGGGTTTTTTTCTGAAGTCCACCGTCATCTCCACAGTCTTGAGCAGGTTCAGCTCCAGGTGGTTCTGACTGCACCAGCTGTTCCACCTCCTGTCTGTACGCGGACCCGTCACCCTCCTGGATCAGGCCGATGATGGTGGTGTCCTCCGCTGAATGGCAAAACTGAGATATTTACTTTTTTTGTGCTGATCAGGAAATCATAATTCAGACTTAAATGATCCCTTTTCGTACAAAGACAAAGCATGATGACACTCAATTTAACCCTGTGGGGCAAGATTAGTGCCATAGTTAAACTATCTGTTGATGATATTGCAAATTACAATGGCCGAGGACCTTTTTAACCTGGCATACACATACTGTATGTGGACATTGTTCCTTGGGGCACATCATTATTTATGGATTAAGAAGAGGGAATAGGCTGCAGATGAGTCTATCAAAGCTCTATACAGACAGAAGTCATTGTGGGTTTTCCCTAGCTTAATAATGATCTGGACATTTGCTTTTAAGTTGAAAAAATTGGCAAAACACTGAACCAAAGAGAGTTACTACACAAGATTGTTAATAGTAGATTTTCCATCTAAGGTATTATAGCACAATAAACCATTCATAATAATAATAGAATAATAATAAAATAATAATAATGATAATTTTTTTATTTATTTATTTTTTATTTATTTTTATCCTTTTATTTATCCAGGAAAGTCCCATTGAGATACAATATCTCTTCTGCCAGGGAGTCCTGGTCCTAATTCTTAGGGTTAATGGATTAATGTAATTTTGCATTGCTCAAAGAATGTCTGGACCGCAGTTCACAAATTATTGAAGAGTTAATATTGGGAGGAACCTTGGGAATAACCCGGTCAGGTTAAAGATTGCTTGGGGGTTCTGGTTCTCTGGAAAGCACCTAGAGACAACTAATGTTGTAATAGACACTTTATAAATAAAATTAAATGGAATTGAATTGAAAATTAGGTAAGGAGAACAAGTAGGTTTTTGTTTTTACAGTCCGCGAGAAGCATTTCAAACTTGCCTTATTTAACTGCTGATAACTCATTTAAATCTAATCAGGAACTCAAAACACAGTTCAGTTTGAAAGTGTGTAGTCACATAACTTGTCAGGTTCTCAAGCAGCAGGCGGACACAAGTGTGGACACGACTAAAGTTGCTTTTTAACTGTTGCTCACAACCAGGTGTACGGAAGAGTATTAGGGCCACTTAAAAAAAATAAAAAGAATTCTGAGAAAAAAGTCAGAATTCTAGGCCACTAAAAAAAAAATAATAATAATTCTGAGAAAAAAGTCAGAATTCTGAGAAAAAAGTCAGAATTCTGACTTTAATCTCAGAATTCTGAGAAAAAAGTCAGAATTCTGACTTTTTTCTCAGAATTCTGACTTTAATCTCAGAATTCTGACTTTAATCTCAGAATTCTGAGAAAAAAGTCAGAATCCATCCATTATCTATATCGGCTTTATCCCTTGCGGGGTCACGGGGGTCTGCTGGACCCTATCCCAGCTCATTTCAGGTGAGAGGCAGGGGTTACACCCTGGACAGGTCACCAGTCCATCACAGGGCCACATATAAACACACAAACCATGCTCACAACCACACTCACGCTCACACCTACGGGCAATTTAGAATCACCAATTAACCTAGCGTGCATGTTTTTGGACTGTGGGAGGAAGCCGGAGTACCCGGAGAGAACCCACGCAAGCACGGGAAGAACATGCAAACTCCACACAGAAAGGCCCCTGCCGGGCCTGGGAGTCAAGCCGGGGACCTTCTTGCTGTGAGGCAACAGTGCTAACCACTAAGCCACCGTGCTGCCCCAAAAAAAACAAAAAAAAAAAAAAAAAAAAAAAAAAAAAGTTCTTCTGAGATTAAAGTCAGAATTCTGACTTTTTTCTCAGAATTCTGAGATTAAAGTCAGAATTCTGACTTTTTTCTCAGAATTCTGAGATTAAAGTCAGAATTCTGACTTTTTTCTCAGAATTCTGAGATTAAAGTCAGATTTCTGACTTTTTTCTCCGAATTCTGAGATTAAAGTCAGAATTCTGACTTTTTTCTCAGAATTCTGACTTTTTTCTCAGAATTCTGAGATTAAAGTCAGAATTCTGACTTTTTTCTCAGAATTCTGAGATCAAAGTCAGAATTCTGACTTTTTTCTCAGAATTCTGAGATTAAAGTCAGAATTCTGACTTTTTTCTCAGAATTCTGACTTTTTTCTCAGAATTCTGAGATCAAAGTCAGAATTCTGACTTTTTTCTCAGAATTCTGACTTTTTTCTCAGAATTCTGAGATTAAAGTCAGAATTCTGACTTTTTTCTCAGAATTCTTTTTATTTTTTTTATGTGGCCCTAATACTCTTCCGTACAGGTGAGACGGATGAAGGGGATGAGCGTACAAATGCGGTGCATGATTGAGAGCTGAGGAATGCTGGGAGTTGTAGTTGTAGACTTGTAGCGGGCATGACACATCTATTGGGGGAGGAAACATTGGTGCAGTGTTTTTTTAAGATGTTTAGTACACCACTACTTTTTATATATTGGTTACCAACACATTATTCAGATAATGTAAAGGTCTTAGGCTCATTTAGCACAGAGATTTAAATGTTGACGCTGATCGGGACCGCTGGTAAAGCACCTTTTCTAGCACTCTTAAAAGAGAGCAAACTAGCCCACCATAAGATATTGATATTTGGCATCAGTCTGTCTCCATAACATGGGCTTACTAAAAAATATTCTGTGCTGGAAATAAAAAAGACATAACAGCACCTTCATCTATGCCATTTGGGCCCTGTTCTTTAGTTTGCTCTGTTTGGGAGGAAATAATCAAAACTAAATAAGAAAAACATACTAGCCCCTCAAATCAGCTTTAGGTTTGGGTGACTGATCATGTTTACCGAAACCAGTTTTAATTCGACAGCTTTGTAAGTAGAAAAGCTCTGTCAGAGCAGATAGATTGGATCTGACTCATGACACAGACGGCATGTGTTAGAAAACAAACATAACTCCAAAGATTCTCATTGGCTGGTTTAAGAGACATTGAAGGCTTTTATAACTCCAGCTCAAGTCTGAAAATTATATTTCTTAAGCATTCGTATTTACGTTTATGAGTTATTATGTAAATGAAAGGCTTTTTAAACTTAAAGTATGCTGATAGTCACATCCTTTTTTTCTCTTTTCCTCTGATCGATGCTGTGCCAATCAGTTATTGCAATGGATGCTATGGATGTTATTTGTGCTATTTCCATTATTTACTGCTCACAGATGGTCATAACCTACTACTACTACTACTACTACTACTAGTACTACTGTCATTTAGGAGACGTTTTTTAGAGTAATCTAAGAGCAGTATAGAAAACTTGAAACTGTCCTTTTACTGAATCAGAATGAAAGAAGAAAACTTATTTTCCTTGCTTCATAGAAACTTGCTGATTTATTTTTTTGTCAGAACCAAAAGAATGTTGCTCAAGGAAGGACCATGCTCACACCCTTTGTGTTGTTTACTTGTTTGTCCATTAATTATCGATCAGTTCTATCCTTGCAATCATTTTCCCAATGCAATCCCCAAACAAAGCACACATTACGCGCCTCAACACCTTGGTTGTAACAAGGAGTTATTGAGGAGTTACTGCTGGCTCTCATACAAGGCATTTTCATCCGGACGACTACTGCCCACTGGACGTTTCTAGTTTTCTGGATTATTCTCGTAAGACCCTAGAAACATTCAAATCTGAGTAGATCAACAGCAACAACAACCATGCCATGTTCATAGTATTCAGCAAGTTGTCTTGACCGTTTCTGCATGCCTAAATGCATTGGGTTGCACAAACTAGTTAATGCGTTTGTATCTCCTAGACTAGATTACTCTAATGTGTTATTAGCAGGATGTCCAAGTAATTTGCTGAATAGGCTCCAGCTGATCCAAAATGCTGCAGCACGAGTGCTGACAGGAATCAGCAGGAGAGACCACGTCTCTCCAGTGTTAGCGTCGCTTCATTGGTTACCCGTAAAATTCAGAATCCAATTTAAAATTGTATTACTTGCGTATAAAGCCCAAAACGGCTTAGCTCCGCATTATTTGCAAAACCTGATAGTGCCTTATGTTCCTGTCAGAGCTCTCCGTTCTCAGAGTGCAGGTTTACTCATAGTTCCTAGAGTATCTAAATGTAGATTTGGAGGGCGGGCGTTCTGCTATCAGGCACCATTACTTTGGAACCAACTTCCAATCTGGGTTAAGGAGGCTGACACCACCACCACCTTTAAAACTAAACTTAAAACATTTCTGTTTAGTAAAGCCTATAGTTAGTGTTTAGTAAACCTCTAGCTGGTGTTGGTAAATCTCTAGGTAGTGTAAACTCTAGTGTGTTAGAGTCGCTCCTGTAGTTTCTTGTGCTGGCCCCCCTTTTTCTTCTATTTTGTACATGGTGCAGCATCCTCTGCCGGTGGCGAAGAGCATCTCTGAATGCACAACACCGGATCCTGCAGCGTGGGAGTGAGAGGGACAGGGTAACGGCCCGGGCAGGCGGGGGAGAGATTTGTCCGTCAAGACTCCTCTCCCTGGCCCTGCCCCTTCTCAACCTTTCCCCGACCCTGCACCCCAACCTGGGACTTGATGATTGGGCCGGAGCTTCGGGAGCTGCGTGCTGGCCTGCGGTCCCCACCCCTGGTCATCCCGTTGCTGCTTCCACCTGCCTGCTGTGCTGCTGACGTCCCTGACCCCCAGTCTGGCCCTCGGCAGGAGGGTCCCCCCTTATGAGCCTGGTCCTGCTCAAGGTTTCTTTACCTCCTAAAGGGGAGTTTTTCCTTGCCACTGTTTGGCTTAAGGTTTTTCTCCCACTAGGGGAATTTTTACCTGCCATTGTTTATGTAATAACTGCTCGGGGGTCATGTTTTGGGTCTCTGGAAAGCGTCTAGAGACAACTTTTGTTGTATTAGAAGCTATATAAATAAAATTGAATTGAATTGAGTTGCTGCCAAGTGATTGGTGAGTGATTAACAAGCAATGGAACAGGTGTACCAAATAAAGTGGCTGGTGAGTATGTACTTTTATCATCACTGCATAATTTAACGATTGTGATTTCAAGAATGTTGTCCAAAAGTTAAAAACCTGGTTCAATCTGGACTGTGTGACCAGAGATAATAACGCAGTGGGTCAGGTGTAAATGAATATATCAGGGACGACGCAGAAGACTACCTCTCCCAACTCCTCTTACTTACTTTTTGCTCTCATATTCTATTACAAGCCATGAATTAAAACTTCTGAATCCACGGACATGCACTAATTAGCACAAGAACTGACCTTTGTGTTTCCACACCAGGACTTGTGGGGTGTACTGAGGTGGAAAATGATTGATCAAAGGATGGAATCTCACTGAGAGGAGAGAACAGAGCTAAGTTGGTGACGGAAGAGATCAGATAAACTCAAACAAACAGTGGGATGAATCACACCTCTGCAACAAGTGACAGGTATAGAAGATGAGAGAGGCAATTACAAGACAACTACAGACTAAAATAAACACCTATGCTGGTAAACATCTGTGTCCCTCTCGCTGAAGAGCTTAACTGTTTGTATGCCAACAAGGATCATAAGGGTGAGATTGTGCAGCCTATCCCTTCTTTTGACGCAGCAGTCAACCCAAGCAATCACAAAATCAGACACTGCCTATAAAATATCATCCACAGGCCAGCAGCTGGACCAGATGGTGTGGAAGGACACATGCTTCCAGCTTTTATGGATCAGCTTGCAGGGGTTTTCACAGACATCTTTAACTTCCCCCCGTCACAGGCATGTGTTCCTTTATGGTACAGGGTAAGGTCAAAAGCTGCGTATATGTGCCATATTTTATGTGCAATTTTAGTAGCAATTTCTGAGACATAAATATAATTGATGTGGTTCAGGCATCTGGTTAGGATACCACCTGCGCGTAACCCTGGGAAGGTGGTTCATACGTGTGGGAGGAGCACCTGAGGCAGACCCAGGACATGCTGGAGAGATAATGCCTCCCCGCTGGCCGGGGATCGCCTGAATGTTTTAAAAAGCCAGCGTTTTCTCAAGGTAACCTTGTGATCGCAAGTGCCCGCGGTCAGGAGAGGGAGTCAGTGGGAAAGCCACTGCTGAGACATGGCCTTGGTTTGTCCTCATGCATGAGGTGTTGGGAAAGAAGCCTTCAAACCCAGACACAGTCATCAGAGGGTTCATAGTTGTGCTTAAATGTTAGTATCTCCTCTTTAATCCTGGAATCTTTTGTGTAAACCAACCCAGTCTCACATAAAAACGTACCATGCCTACGTTGGTCCAAAGTGCAAAAACGTAGAGGGGTTACATAGTAGCCCTTGAATTGTTACATTGTTACATTTTTTCTGCCTATTCGTTTTGCGAATATTTACCGTGCAAAAGCACAACATATTTAACGGTTTACTTCCACGTCCACGTCGGGGCACTCGTCACGTGATCAGGATCTCCGCTCGTCACTCTATGACGTAGAGGGGATTCCCAGGGAATTCCCCAACCTGGTTGAAAATGTTGCAGTTTCACATTATTCTGGCCAGATCTGTAAAAACTTTGCATCAACGTGCAAGCGAGTGATTATGTACATTCACTGAGTGAACATTATGAAAGTAAAATATATACAGTGGGGAGAACAAGTATTTGATACACTGCCGATTTTGCAGGTTTTCCTACTTGCAAAGCATGTAGAAGTCTGTAATTTTTATCATAGGTACTCTTCAACTGTGAGTGATGGAATCTAAAAAAAAATCCAGAAAATCACATTGTATGATTTTTAGAGCTTTTTGGTCTAAACTCCATTCGCCGTGTTTGGAGGAAGAAGAAGGATGAGTACAACCCCAAGAACACCATCCCAACCGTGAAGCATGGAGGTGGAAACATCATTCTTTGGGGATGCTTTTCTGCAAAGGGGACAGGACGACTGCACCGTATTGAGGGGAGGATGGATGGGGCCATGTATCGCGAGATCTTGGCCAACAACCTCCTTCCCTCAGTAAGAGCATTGAAGATGGGTCGTGGCTGGGTCTTCCAGCATGACAACGACCCGAAACACACAGCCAGGGCAACTAAGGAGTGGCTCCGTAAGAAGCATTTCAAGGTCCTGGAGTGGCCTAGCCAGTCTCCAGACCTGAACCCAATAGAAAATCTTTGGAGGGAGCTGAAAGTCCGTATTGCCCAGCGACAGCCCCGAAACCTGAAGGATCTGGAGAAGATCTGTATGGAGGAGTGGGCCAAAATCCCTGCTGCAGTGTGTGCAAACCTGGTCAAGAACTACAGGAAACGTCTGATCACTGTAATTGCAAACAAAGGTTTCTGTACCAAATATTAAGTTCTGTTTTTCTGATGTATCAAATACTTATGTCATGCAATAAAATGCAAATTAATTACTTAAAAATCATACAATGTGATTTTCTGGATTTTTTTTTTAGATTCTGTCACTCACAGTTGAAGAGTACCTATGATAAAAATGACAGACTTCTACATGCTTTTCAAGTGGGAAAACCTGCAAAATCGGCAGTGTATCAAATACTTGTTCACCCCACTGTATTTCTAGCTAGAAATGTAATCAAAATGCATTTTTATGCAGAAACTAGCTTAAAATATAGATTTTTTTTCACAAAAAAAATGAGAAATGTCCACCATGTTTTTTGGTGTCACGGCCAGAATTTTGAAAGTCACGTGACTTGGACGCAAAACGAATAGGCAGAAAAATGTAACAGTTATACAATTCAAGGGCTATTATTGTAACCCCTCTGTTTTTGCACTTTGGACCAACGTAGGAAGGGTACGTTTTTATGTGAGACTGGGTTGATAAAACGTAAAACAAATCTTATCGTAGTGGGTCTTAGACAAATACAAATTCAAGCCAACAACATGTAACTTATTTCACTGTGCCATTATTTATGTAACAAAAATGAAACCTAATTAGAAATCTATCATGTGGAGAAGACTAATTAGTACCTTCATGACTTAATGATACGACCCCCGTAAGGATGGGAATCGAGAACCGGTTCTTGTTCGGAACCAGTTTCCAGTGTTTCAATTCCTCAGAATCATTTGCAAATTTTGCAAACGATTTCCTTTTCGATTCCAGTGGGAACGAACGATTGCGTAAGCCAGCAGTCAATAGTAAACATGGCGCCCAAGCAATACAAATGCTCAACAGTCTGGTTACATTTCAGTAAAAAAGAGACAACAGGGCAACTTGAAATACTTGCTAAGTGAATATTTCGTCAACGGGAGGAAATACTACCAACATGCAAAAACATTCGTGTACACAGCATGCAATAACAATCAATGAATGTCACGTTTTGGATCCACTCCGGACTAATGTCAATAATTCTCAGCCCAACAGCAGCAGCAGGAACGTTAGCTAGTCCTTAGCTAATAATATTGCTGGTAACTAATTAACTAATGAACACTGCCTATAATATTAACGCCATTTGCCTCACTGTTGTCCTTTTTTTCCAAATGAGAATCGATAAGGGAATCGATAAAGAACTGAATCGTTAGGCGGAATCGAAAATGGAATTGGAATCGTAAAAATCTCATGATTTCCCATCCCTAGACCCCCGGGAGTTATTTCAGGCAAGCAATATGCCATGTGAATGCCAAGGGAAAGACCAAGGTCCTCAAGATCAATGCAACCAACGCCAACACAATCACGCTGGAGGGGGAAGCACTGGAAGAAATCGAATCCTTCACCTACCTTGGCAGTGTAATTGACAAAGAAGGTGGCACAGACGCAGACGTGAAAGCGCGAACCAGGAAAGCACGTGCAGCATTCGTACAACTACGGAACATCTGGAACTCCAAAGAACTTAACACCAATACCAAAGTCAGATTATTTAACAGCAATGTCAAGGCAGTACTCCTATACGGAGCAGAAACATGGAGAACTACAGCTGCTACCATCAAGAAAGTACAGGTCTTTATTAACAGCTGCCTAAGGAAGATCCTCCACATCCAATGGCCAGACACCATAGATAGATAGATAGATAGATAGATAGATAGATAGATAGATAGATAGATAGATAGATAGATAGATAGATAGATAGATAGATAGATAGATAGATAGATAGATAGATAGATAGATAGATAGATAGAGAGAGAGATAGAACTTTATTCATCCCCAAAGGGAAATTCAACCGTCCAGCAGCTCATCAAAACGTAAACATAAAAAATCAACCACACAATAAAAACACATTCATAATATTAAAATAAATATGAAATATAAGGTTTTTAAAAGAAATATCAAGTAAAGTGCAAACTAAACTAAACCATCAGCAACACTGAACTCTGGGGGAGAACAAACCAGCTGCCTGTGGAAGAAGAAATTAAGAAATGCTGATGGCGCTGGATAGGCCATACCCTGCGAAAGCCCAAAAATTCCATCATAAGACAAGCCCTTAAATGGAACCCACAGGGAAAGTGGAAAAGGGGTCGCCCAAGAAACACCTGGCACAGAGAACTGGAAGCGGACACCAACACCATGAAGATGAACTGGACCCAACTGGAGAAAACAGCTCAAGACAGAGATGCCTGGAGATCGCTTGTTGACGGCCTATGCCCCAGAAGGGATAGTAGGCGTACTATAAGTAAGTAAGTAAGTAATATGCCATGCATACGCCTGCTTATTCACCCGTCTGAATGGTTCGATCCAAATACTCCATTTGGTCTTTTACCTTTTATGGGAAAAAGGAGTTTGGGTCCGGTGGGTATCAGGTGTAAGCCTGATAAACTATGCTTGGCTAAACACCAAAGCCAAATATGTGTTACAAAAAAGGGTCTAAAACTTATTGAGTGGGTTGTCTGACTGAAATAACTTTTAGAGCCACCTCAGTATCAACAACGTCAAGCACTTGTTTCTTGTATGACTTCATCAGTGTCTCGCTCTTGTGAAGGGTTTTTCATCCATTTTTCTTTGCAACAGTTATTTCAGTTCATTGAGGTGATCCCTTCTGCACGTGTCTCTTAAAGTCTAGCCAGTATTTCAAATGTATAATAGGCTGGACCTCCGCAGGGCTGTCAGGAACCTGTGGTCATTCTGATGCAAATTTGATGATGAGGTTTAGATCTGCATAACTCAAACTCAGTCCTACCTTAGAATCCTGTTGCACTCCAAATTTTATGAAAACAGCGTAGCGAAGTCCTTATACGTACAGTCAATTTCCAACAGTTACACAGAAATGCACAAATTGAGACAAAATCTGTTTTATTCCTTTTCAGGAAAAAAAAGGGTTGCAGCAGTGTTGACATTTGATGTTCCTCTCTGATCCTCAGCAAGCTGCTGCACAAAAAGGACGAATATCTGATTTGTTAACAGGGTACTTGCTACCACTAGCCCTCACCCACTACCACTTCACCCTAAAAGTGAAGCCACAGGGTAGGGCCCTTGTAATCTTGCAACGTGCGCTGCTGCCTTCCTGGCCAGGTCTCCCTTGTGAAAGAGATCCTTGATCTCAATGGGCTACTACATAAAGGTTATATAAAAAAATTTAAAAAAATCTTCCCTAGGGATTGGGACACCACTCATTACTTCACTGCGTGGTCACATTCGGGTACGTAAAGGACTGCGTAGTTACGTTTGCACATACGTCACACCATATCAGGAAGCCCAGAGGTAAAAGCTGTTTTAATTTCCGCTGTAGCGCTGTTAATATGCCACTTTATTAAGTTTTAATATTTTTTCAGGCGTAAAAGTAACCGTTAAGATCCCCAAGCTGGGCTCAGTTTATCCAAATAACGCCTGTTAAGAAGTTTGCTCCGATGTTTTCGGGGGATGAGAAGAGCCGCCGGCTCGGGAGCTGATTTATGGTCCCGCGTAAAATCGATGTAGAGCGTACGGCGCGCCTCGCCGCGGAACCTACGCAGTAGGCTTTGCGTTGGTGTAACGCATAAATCAGCCTTTATTCTGGCGAGGTTTGAAAAAGACTTCGCAACAACGGGCAAGCGAGTGATTATGTACATACAGGTGTAACAGGTGAATGTTGCTAGATGTAACAGGTGAATGTTGCTAGGTGTAATAGGTGAATGTTGCTAGGTGTAATAGGTGAATGTTGCTAGGTGTAATAGGTGAATGTTGCTAGGTGTAATAGGTGTAATAGGCAGGGCTGCACATAATTATTCTGGTCTGGTGCTCAGAGGAGCCCCTGGATATGTGACTTGGGCCTCCAAAAAACGCGGTGACCCGTCTCGCCGGGTCGATAAAAGAGGGATGCAGGAATAAGTTATAGGCAAAACGATATTTATTCACTTATAAAGATGAATGGCTCAATATGGTCCTTTACAAAGTTAATTTATTTCAATAATTCAACTAGAATATGGTGTAAAAGTTAATTTATTTCAATAATTCAACTAGAATATGGTGTAAAAGTTAATTTATTTCAATAATTCAACTAGAATATGGTGTAAAAGTTAATTTATTTCAATAATTCAACTAGAATATGGTGTAAAAGTTAATTTATTTCAATAATTCAACTAGAATATGGTGTAAAAGTTAATCTATTTCAATAATTCAACTTAAAAGGTGAAACTAATATATTACCTAGTCTTATTACATGCAAAGCAAGATATGTTAAACCTTTATTTGTTATAATTTTGATGATGGAATTGTTTATTGATTTCATAAAATATTCTCTAATTTATTTTTTATTTGGGGTTTTCATAAACTGTGAGCCATAATCAGAGAGACGCGTCTTGCTGGTGCAGGCACGCTGCTGCTGCACGCAGTGACGGACAATGGCTGATTTATGGTTCCGCGTTACACCAACGCAGAGCTTACGGGGTAGGATACGCGGGAGCGTGAACGTACGGTGCGCGTCGCCACGTAACATCATGCAGCCACTTCTCGGCGAACGCACATTTTCTGTTTCTATCCACGGGTAGTGGTTCAGTTTGGCGTCTCTTTGTAGTTGGTGGTGGTGGAATGCCAGAATAATTACTTAATGGCGCTTGCTTCTTGGACATTTTGACGAGACGTGTCGGGGTTTGTTCAGTAAAGCTGATGCTTACCTCTCTCCCTGCGCAACCCACCGCCGCAACGAGCATGGAGAGGGAGTAAGGACGCGCTGTGATTGGCCAGTACCAACTTTGAGTGGGAGTTCTGGGGAAAAGCTCTCCCAATAGATTTTTTAATATTAGTATTCTGGTCTGGCCACAACCAATAATATGAGCCCCAGCTGTTGGTACGCAAAAGCGCTTCGCAGCACAAGATTGACAGCGCACTGTGGATTTTGACGGCGCATGCGCTCTGGCGGCCCACTTATGTGCAGCCCTGGTAATAGGTGAATGTTGCTAAGGGTAATAGGTGTAACAGGTGAATGTTGCTAGGTGTAATAGGAGTAACAGGTGAGATCCTCAAGTTGTTGTTGCAAAACCTAACAAGAAAGCACTGAGTTGCCTAATTAGACATGACACAGGCAGATTCAGTTAAGTCAGATCAATTCTTGTCAAAAGGAATATTGTGTTCTTTCTTATCCCTTAAGCCCAATTTTAAGCTGCTTGTACTACATTTTAATATTTATGACAGTGCGAGCAGAATGTGACAGCTCAGAGATGCTTGGTTTAAAAGCGAGATGGAGAGAGAAAGATCTCAGACTCTGGATCATGAGGACTTGGCTTACTTAGAATAAATGGTTTGGGGGAAAAAGAGAGAGAGAGAGATCCCCTACCAAAGGTGGATCTTTTTAATAAAAAAACTGCTAAAGCTTGAACCCCAGACGGAGAAAGAACTCACTTTTATTGAACAGCTGACAACCAGGACTTCAGACGTGGTGAGAAACTCCTTAGGCAGATGCAGGAATTAGACCGAAGTCATGATCAGACACAGATGTTTACTCGCTCTGATAATCCAAGCCACATTAATCAGTCAGCAAATCAATCAATCCCATTTTTGAACTCTAAAGGTTCAAAAGAGTGATTAGGAATATTTACACTAAACACCTAGAGCTGAATATCAACACCACCGACTACCCATAATTCCTTGGGGAGATGATAATCAGCATCTGATACAGGAAAATTTATTGCGCAACAAAAAGGAAAGTTATATGACCTTATAGGGTCAGATATTACTGCACTGAACTATGGGAGTCTATGGCATAAATACTGTAGATTCCATTGAGTCACTGAACTAGACTGACTTAGACTGAATTGACTTAAAGGGGACCTATTCTGAAAACCAGGTTTTTTCTTGCTTTAACATATATAAAGTGGTCTCCCCTCAGCCTGCCAACTCAGAGAAGGAGGAAAGCAACCAAATTCTGCAGTGTCTGTACAGCCGCCCGGATGAGCCATCCAGTGTCATGTGGCTTCTATCCATGACTGTTTCCTACAGCGCTTTCAACCGTCTTTCAACGCGAGCGACAGGAAGAAAATAGAAGCAGGGCGTCCGATAAATGTTCAGCTCAAAACGGCGCGCCGCGTGGCGCTGTGTCGCTGCGGCCAGTTAGGACAGTCCAATAGAAAATAAAGCAATGGAATTGATTTTGTCGCTGACGCTTGCATCGCATGCAGCCGGCCGGAGCTTCCGCCATTTTTTCGTAGCGGTGTATCGTGTCATTCAGGCAGCCAATCAGCACAGAGCCTCATTATCATAGCCCCGCCCACTCAGAATCCTGCATAGATAATGAGGTTGTCAGTGGTTGACATTTCCCCCAGTTTGTGTTTCTGTTTTGCCCCGCCTGTCTTCCATCTGCCCTGATTGTTCACACCTGTGTCTCGTTACCCCCTTGTGTATATCTGTTCTTGTCTTTCCCTTGATCCTTGTGGTTCCGTACTGTTTCATTCCTCCATGTGCCCTGCCAAGTTTTTGCTCAAGTTTTTTGGATCCCTGTTTTGTGTTACTTTTGATCCTCCCAAGCAGCGCTTTTGGTTTTTGGTTTTTGTAAAATAAACCCCTTTTTGCTGAACTCCTGCCTCTCGCTCTCCTGCATCTGGGTCCTCATCCAACCACTCCGTGACAGAGGTTAGAGAATGGGATGATAAAGACATGGTTTAGAGGCTGAATTTCTAATTTATTTAGCAAAAACAATCAAAAGCTTGTTTTTAAGACATTCAAGGCCTGTTTAAAATAGGTATTAGATGCCATAATAGGTCCCCTTTAATTAAATGTTTTCTTTGCTGTCTGTATAAAGCTGCGTCTCTAGAACACCAAGGTCCAATTTAAAAACCTTTAAGGACTGGTTTGAGGGTTCATACGCAGCTTCAACTTCATCTCTGGGGATTTTAACATTGACCTGCTCCAAACAACCACAAACCAACAAAAGAGTTCATCGATACGATGCACAGTCTGAGCCCGTATCCTAAAATGACTAGGCAGAGTAGAATTACTTCTCTCAGTGCCACGTTAATAGATAACGTATTTACAAACCTGATAGAAAACAGAACTATAAGTGCTGCTACAAGAAAGAGAAACAGGATATTGGACAACAATTTAAGAGAGTGAAGACAGAGGAGATAATTCATGCATTTAAAGAAGAGCTAAACAGAAGTGGGAGTGAGTATTTAAAGAAGATAACAGTGATAAAGCAATGAAAGGTTTATGTATACCTTCAAATTATTGTATGATAGGACCTGTCCAATAAAGAAATAAACATTCAGACAGGAATGTTTGGATGTCAGAGGGATTGCAAAAACTCATAAATATAATCTCTCATGAATATAATAAATATGACTATTTAACAGATATCAAAACAGGAATACTCTAGCAAATTATTAGACCGGAATAAAACATTAAAGGTATTTGGAACATGTTGAACAATGTCATTAGGAAATGTTCTAGACGGACGAATTATCCACAATATTTAACCATGAAATCATTAATTGAATTGTCTTTTATTGTCATTATAACTAAATGTTACTGCTTCTCCTGTGCTCAGTGCAAAACAATGAAAGTAAAAACAACAAGTAAGTGAAAAGTGCAGATATGCAAAATAATAATATAAGAATAAAAAAGTATAAAGTCTTTATAAATCATAACTGTACATCTTGTATTTATTCAGGTTGTTGATGGCTTTAGAAAATAAACTTTTTCTTAGTTTGTCCTTGCTTTTAAGTTGGTTTATTATTATGATTAATGATATGAATGAGGTGGTGAAGAATGTTAACAGGTATTTTATAGTTTATAGTTTTATATTTAATAGTTCTATAGGTATTTTGTAAGTGTTGGACCATCGCTGGCAGAACATTTGTGATCCTGGATCAGCTGATGGATGGAACGAGACTTTAATAAGTAGAAATCCAAACTCAATGTTCCTCTCAGCTGTGGAGGAGAGAGAAATCATAGATAATGTAAATAAATGTAAAAACAGGGTCTCAGCTGACTGTGATGGCGTAGATATGACAATAGTCAAAAAAGTTTGGATTGATTGGTCAACCATTGACATACACCTGTGATCTGTGATATATATATATATATATATATATATATATATATATATATATATATATATATATATATATATATATATACAAAATGTAAGGAAAATTATTTATTTACAGATTGGACAAATTTATTGATAAACACAAACGGCCTTCTGAAAACCAACATGGTTTCAGATCTCAGAGATCCACACCGTTGGCAGTCCTGGACTTAAAGGTATAGTCTGTGATCGTATTCAAAAACATTTATTGTTTTACTGGGTGAAATGGTCCTTCCATCCTGAGAGCAGCCAGTGAATAATGTGTTCAGAAAAAGGAAAGAAAAAAATACGACCTCTCTGACAGCTTTAATCCTGTAAAAACTGTAACCAATCTATTTTTTACACACCGAATGAAACGGATTGGTCCAGGACCAGAGGATTGGCAGGGGGGAAAGAACCAATCAGATGCCTTCATTTTAAGTCCCGCCCACACACCCCTCCGTCCCATGCGCACTCTCGTCTTGTCTCTCTGCTTCCAGCCCCCGTGTCCACTTCCCACGGGTCCTCCTCGGCTCAGACTGTCCCAGTGTGACCGTAGGGTACGGCGTAGGGTACGCGGTGACGCGCACCATTCTGCGTTGGTGTAACGCGGAACCATGAATCAGCCTTCAGTGTGTGCTCTGTGTGCTGTTCTGAACTTCTCTGTTTCTCATTTTGCTGGGACGCCGGGTCCCTCCGCCGAGACACAACTTTTGCGGTATGCGTTCATTGTTGTGTCTAAAAATGATGCGCAGTGCCCACCCAATCAGAAACGGTACAGATATTCTGTGATATTTTTTATAAAAAAGTTAAATTATAAAAAAAATGAAGTATCCCCATAACTTTGATTGGGTGGGCAGGATGCACGTTTGGGTGGGCACAGCCCACCCCTGCCCCCCCCCTAAAACCGGCCTTGCGTACAGGTGAATGAGACATGCAGTAGTTTTGTTGAAAATGTGCTGTCCAAAATGTCCTGGAAAACCTGCAAATGCACGTTCCCCAAAGTTTGTGGGGGCGTGGCTTTGGATGGAGCGCTGATGGGAAGGGGAGTAGGGGGCGGGGCTTAGAGGAGGTGCCACTTTCAAATCTTGCTAGCTCTCCAAAATCAAGGACTATACCTTTTAATAGAAGAAATCACCAGCTTCATAGACAAAAAGTAAACTGCAGTTGAGCTGTTCATTGATCTTAAAGGTATTGTGACATGAAAAACACATTTTTCTTGATTTTTTGTGTTTTGTTGGGTGTCTTGACATCAATTACACCCAAAAAACAACGAACTTTTAACATTGAGTGTATTGTGTGCTTTCTGGGATTTTCCGCATAACTGTGCAAAAACGGCGCACCTGGTTTGGTGGCGGGCCGTGACGTCAGGGCCCGCTAAATCACCGCCCCCTCCACCCAGCTCCCTGCCTCCTCTCCTCTCCAGCGCACCATAAAGGCTGATTTATGGTTCCGCGTTACACCGACGCAGAGCCTACGGCGTAGGGTTACGCGCCGACGCGCACCGTACGCTGAACCCTACGGCGTAA
Organism: Cololabis saira; assembly: GCF_033807715.1. Lineage (NCBI taxonomy): Eukaryota > Metazoa > Chordata > Actinopteri > Beloniformes > Belonidae > Cololabis > Cololabis saira. The sequence continues at coordinate 16,677,855 of NC_084603.1, forward strand.
GCTCTGCGTCGATTTAACGCGGAACCATAAATCAGGCTTAACACGGAGCGGTTTAGAGCCTCTTCTGTTCTAATCACCGGAGGAGAACTGCTAAGAAGACCCGCGGCCACTGACTGGACTTAAGATAAGGAGACACTGCTGCTTGCATGCCTTTATTTTTATGATTGTTTGCTGTGGACTGTCTGCTTCGCCGTGCTGCTTTTCCGTGCATGCTTCGCCTGTCGCTCCCCCGACGGCGCTGTGAGCGTATTGCTGGCGGGGAGCTGCGGTCCCGGTCCTCTGGTCCCGGTTGGACTTCATCACCGGGCTGTAGTCGCCCTGTCTGGGCTGTGTGTCGGTGTTTGTGGTTCGGTGTGCGCGCGTGTGTGTGGAGCATGGTGCGGAGACGCCGGCAGAAGTGTGTAGCGGTTGGTTGGAGGAGGTTTGGAGGAGGAGCGGAGCAATGATTGACAGGAAAGGGGAAAAAGGAAGCGTTTTTCACGGGGCAAAAAAACACTGTAATAAAAAGCCAGAAAAAGAGTACTAGAGTGAAGTTTTTCTTGTTACACTCTTTTAGACACATTTGAGGGATGTTGGCCAAGACTTTTAATAGTGTTAAAAGCATGTTAAAAATGATGTCACAATACCTTTAAAAAAAAACAACCTATTGACACAATAAATCATGACATATTCATCAAAAAACTGGAGCCTTATGGTATCAGGGGATTGGTTTTTACACTGGATGAAAAGTTATTTAAGCAGATCTGGTACAATTTCAGATTTCAAGCTGATGTATAAAGCCAGAAACAAGCGACTACCAGGGGTGGCGGGGGTGCTGCCGTTGGGGGAGAGGTCTTGGGGGCCGGTGGGGAGAGGTGGGTGGGGCCTGGGCCGGCCCGCGAGTGCTAGTCAGGGGTCGGGGTGCTTCTGTTGGTGTGGTGTCTTGTGTCGGCCAATCGGCTCTCAGGGTCCACTGTATATGTGGGTCTGAATGTATCAGTGTGTAGATCAGAGGTGTCAAGTAACAAAGTACAAATACTTTGTTACCTTACTTAAGTAGAAATGTTGGTTATCTATACTTCACTGGAGTAATTATTTTTCAGACAACTTTTTACTTTTACTCCTTACATTTTCACGCAATTATCTGTACTTTTTACTCCTTACATTTTAAAAACAGCCTCATTACTCTATTTCATTTCAGTCTTTAAAACAAACTATCCAGTTAAATTGCTCCGTCCGGATAGAGTGAATTTGGTTGTGGTTGTTTCAGATGTTCTTGTCCAGTTTTGTTCTTACATCCGTTCCCTCAGATTCCTGCAACTAAACTTGGATGTACATTCCAATAAAGGTTAGGATAAATGATAACATGCCTCTGAAGTTTGACTTTTTGCACCTGTTGGACCACACCCAGTGATCATGTGGACTGTTATAAAGGTTTATGAACATTTTGTGAATGTATACCGTATTCAAATGTTGAAACCCTGGACTGTGCCATGAACTACAATCCCAGCATGCCTTGCGGGATGGGGCGGCGCCTGAGAGCGACGCGCACCCAATCCCGAGCGAGGCACTGATGACGTCATCGCAGCGCGCGGAGATACAAAACTCCGTGCTGCACCGAGATTTTTCTCTCTTCGCTTCTCTTCAGCCAACGATCCTGGACGCGCGTTGCTGTCCAGCAGCTTTTAAGAGCTGTGGGGGGGGGGGGGGGGTGTTTCAAGGAGCCCTCGAGGCCCGCACTGACCGGGCGCAAGGTCCCCGAGCCCTGTCTTTCATCCAGGACGACCGCTCCGGGAGACAAAACCCGCCCGGAGCTCCAGCCTTTGGACCGCGAGGCCCTCGCGCAGCCCGGCGACACAACACGGGATGAGTCGACGTTCTGAAGGGAGGAACCGGCCCCCGTGCGCAGCGAGGCGGTGTGCTGAGGACGCGGTCAGGACCAGAGAGCCGGTGTGAGGTTTCTCCAGCCACTGTTCACTTTTTCTGTGGAGTTAGGAAAGGAGAGAGACCGAGCGGCCGCAGAAACTGAGGATCCCCGTCAGGAAACCCCTTGCAGGACCGAGCCGCAGGACGGAGCCTGCAGCCTCAGGTCCGGACTCCCGAGGATGCGTGAGCTGCGGTCTGGGCGATCAGTCACTGGTGTAGACCTGAATTTATGTTTAATGAAATTACTGTGTGCATATTACGGTTATTTGTTCATTTGGTGGCGCCGTTTCGCCAGTAGTCACGTTTAAAACACCGGGAGTAACACCCGGAGACCCGAGGAGGCGTGAGGTTTTGAGACCTGGGTGTATGAGTTTAACTGGGAGTGTTACAGAGCTAAATCTGTGTTCAGAGCTGAGATTACATCAGCATCATTATCAGGACTGTTGTCATTAATTTGTAGTCACTACTTTCTGCTAGTCATTCATGTTTTAAAGCGCCGTTTCGCCAGTTGATCACGGTTTAAATACAGGGATCACCATCCGTTCTAATTGCACGTGGCATGGTTACAGTTCCGCCATCTTTAAAAGACACAGCCATCTTTATGCAGCCACAATATTTTAAACCGTACATGTTCGTGATATCATTTTTATTATTGCTTTGATTTCTTTTTTTTTCATTCCATGCATTTAACTTTCATGTCATATTTTTCTATTGATGTTTTTCTAGTTAATTAATTGTTTTATAATACTTAAGTTCTGCCATCAGGTTTATTGGGGGTGTTGCGTTTATCATCTTTTGACACCTGTATGTAAATAAATCCTGATTGATTTTTAATGAGTGGTTGTTGTTATTTCATGCAAGATTTGGTCACAAATTGATTTGTTTAAGCAGAGCCTAGTGTTCGGATATCACGCCTTCATTGTTATTCTGTAAGATATAGTAAGATTTGCTGTTCTGCAGGATAATTCAAATCATATTGAGACTGATTTTCTGCTGTTTAGTTATCAAATTTCCCCCGGAGTAAGGCATCGGGGGTGGTGCCCCGACGAGAATTATTATCATTTTGATAATTCAAATTGATAAATAGTCCACTTTATTAATTATTAATAATTCTTTAATAGAATTATCATTAGCCTTCGATAACTGGACAGCCAAGCTACCCGAGTTGCACAACACACCATTACAATACTTATAGGCAACTAGTCATCATATCTCCTGCTCTCTGAAACACATGTTAATGCTCAATAGTACACATATATGCTTCTTTAATATATTTGCATTATACTAAGATGCATTCATTTTCAATGGCTTTTGTCCTTAATGGCTTTTTTCCCCCTTACATTACTTTTACTTTTATACTTTAAGTAGTTTTGAAACCAGTACTTTTATACTTTTACTTGAGTTGATACTTCAACTTCTACAGGAGTATTTTTAAACTCTAGTATCTATACTTCTACCTGAGTAATGAATGTGAATACTTTTGACACCTCTGGTGTAGATGGATGTCAATGTCTATCTGAATGTCAATTTACTGAACATCGCTAACATTTTGCATTCAGATAATATTAGATTACTTTCTGCATGATTTTATATGTATATATGTTGGTTTGTTTTCATAAATTCATAAGACTCAGAAAACCGGATGGATATGAGTGTAATTATGGAATATTGGAGAGGGGGGAAGATTGAATACGTTTGACTTCTTCCTCCCCCTTTTCAGGCATGTTAAACAGCATTCATGTGTATTGTTAAGTGTGTGCATGTATATAGGTATATATATAGATAGGTGTGTGCACATTGGGTATAAATGTATTTATTTTGTGTTCATTCAGTTAAAATAGATTCATTTATTTACAAGGGATTCAATAAGTTCAAAATGTGTGTGTGTGTATGCATGTGTGTGTATGTATAAGTAGAATAGAATACTTTATTGTCAATGTACCTGGGTACAGTAAGATTGAAAGCAGCATCACCTCTTCAGTGCAAGACAAATAAGAAACAATAGTGCAAGCAATAAGAAATATAAGAATATAAGAAATATAAATAATATAAAAACATAAAAAAGGTTAAGGTGCATTTGAATAGTGAAGACCTGAGATCGTATTTACAGATAATAGCGTATAGTTACACATGTGGTGGAATATTGCACAGATAGTCCGGGTAAAAAGTATTGCACGTATATCTATTTGCATACTGACACATAGATTCATACTAGTGTTTACGCTCTATACAATGGTTTTGACATGTCTGGAATTAACCAATAAATTGAATGAATGAATGAATGAATGAATGAAAGAAAGGAAGTGCCTTGTGATGACGTTCGTTGTGTATTGGCACCGTACCACTGAATTTAAATCAAATCAGTTCCATCTGAACTGAGTTGAATCTAATGAATTCAGTGAAACTATATTTATTGAATTGAACTGATCATAAGTGCTGACTGCATGTATGGGGGAGAACATCCATGCTCAACACGGAAAGGCCTTCAATCTGTATGTACCACTTGACATTTGACTGGTGGACTAAAAAAACATGGATGAAGCATTAGGTCACATGACCCATCGGTTTCCCGATTTCCTTCTTCCGGGGTGCAGCCATGTTGCTCAGGAAGCTGACGAGAACACGCCCACCGTGTGTCAATCAATCAGAGTGAGTGTTGCGTTTAGTGAACGTTGGTTTCGTAACAATGGCTGGTTGCTTCAGTCATATTGGAAATAAATGTAATGCTTTATATAAATGCTCCTGGCCTGGTACAAAACAATTCACCGCCCTCAGAGTTGTCATGGACGTAAACTCCAACAATCTACCCAAAATGGTATTTCCAACCAGGCTGTAAATCTGTTTTACTTGTGCTCTAAAGTTGGATATTTTAACATGGGAGTCGATGGAGATCGACTCACTTTTGGATCAAACCTCCATCAGCCAATCGAGAAACTGCAACAAATCTTTCGCATGAGCCCCAACCCGAAAGTTAGATGGTTGGTTTTTGTCTTACATCAGGGTTGAAGCATGAACTTTCCAGTGATATGATGCCCCCATGTGGTCAGAAGTAGTATTGCTACATAGAATGCCTTTAAGTGTACATTTTTGCTTTAGTTTGATAACAAATACATTCAAATAGATAACTCTTTGCAGTAATTAGTCAGTGGGTTCATTTACTATTTCCTGCAGCATTGAGAAACAGTAGCTGTGTGGACTGGACATTTATAATATATATACATAATATAAATGACATAATGGATGATTGTTGGCAAGTTGAATGCAGAGCTTTCCTTAAAGGAAAAAAAAAAGAAAAAGATGCAAGATCTGTGGGGTTTTTAAATTGCTCCGGGGGATGATTAATGTCCCTTTAATGGAGCTGATGCTCTGATAGCAGTGAGGAGCCGGCAAGCCAAACAAACCCTGTCCTCATCAGCCTTTCACGTGTTTGTTGGATTTGTTGACTCTGCTGTCCTTCTGTCTCACCCACAGGGTCTCACCCATCTGCCACCATCTCCATCTCCACCGCCTCCCCCTTTAACAGCTCTCGGATCAAAGTTTGTAATGTTGAGGAACTTTGACGTGCAATGGCACATTTATTCCACATTTACTCAGTACTTGAGTTGAGGGGGGATGAGGGGGGATGGCATCCCCCCCTGAAATAAAAACGGTCCAAATCATCCCCCTGTAAAACTGCCATCCCCCCTTTCCATCCCTTATGTCATTTCATCAATGAATGTGGTTTTACTGCTATTTCAACATTTAGAGTCATCACCAGAAAAATAACACTAGAAAAATAACTTATTTGACAATTTTCACCTGTTTCAAGTAAATTTTCACTTGAAATAAGTAGAAAATCTGCCAGTGGAACAAGATTTATCTTCTCATTACAAGCAATACAATCTTGTTCCACATGCAGTTTTTTCTACTTATTTTAAGTGAACATCTACTTGAAACAGGTGAAAATTGTTGTTTTTTCCAGTGATGAGTCTTGTTTTAAGTGTTGAGATTTTCTTTACTAAAATGAGACATTTTAACTAGAAATAAGACAAATATTCTTGTTAAGATTGTGAGTTTTTTCAGTGATCCATTTTACTTATCCTGTGAAGGACAGAGTCATATTGATAAGTTCATAAAACTGTTTTTTATTGTTGTGTTTTGATGTAAGCCCAGTGGATATTTAAAGCTTACATTGTGTGGGTTACGCAGTGGATTCTGTTAGAGAGACTGATTGTTGAGTTGTAGCCTACTTTAATGTCCACTAGGGAAATTAGTTTTAGGAATCAAATACATGCATAACGTATAAAAACACATACTGTACAGACAGCAACAGATATCAGATTCAATACCACAATGAAATTAGTGAGAAACCAAGCAGCAATGAACGACATTGTACATTCCCTAGGCAAAAAATAGCATCTTGCCAAAAAGTGATTGCCTGCAAATCTGATTTCTCCCGTGAAAATGGGTCTTTTTACCTGCCAAAAATTGATTGAAGCCCAAATACAGTTAATGAAAGGTTGTTTCTACCTAAATATGATTTGATCTCATTCTTGAGCTTCATAATATAAACACTAGAGCTCACAGGATTGCTTTTAACTCTTTTAAAGGACCATTACAACACAAAAAAAGGCATTTTCACCTGCATGCCAAAAATTGATTGAAGGCCAAATACAGTTGATGAAAAGTTGTTTCTGCCTAAATATGACTTGATCTCATTCTTGAGCTTCATAATCTGAAAATCTGACGTTTTAGTGCTATCGCTCAACGGGCTGCTGTGCGCGCTCCCGCGGCCAGAAATCAGAAGAAATCATATTCTGGCAGCCAGGCAATCACTTTTTGGCACGACACAGGAACCTCATTTCATTATTTGATACAGTTTGAAAAAAGCAAGAACAAGGAATAAAAACAAGCTTTTTCCTCATTTAGCAGCATAGTAGTAAAGATATTAAAGTAGTAAAGATAAAAACGAGGACTGACTACTATTGGATCAGATCAAATCTGCTCCCGTCCCCTACTGTACCTGTCCCGGTGGGAACACTGCCCTCTAAAGGGAGGACACACATGATACAAGCAAGGAAAAAGAGGCGAGAGTCCCTTGGCAGCTGATTAAGACACACACTAATTGATGTTAAATAGTATTCCCCCTTGTGTAAGTATCCCCAGCCAGCGCGGTACGCGGCGTTCCGGAGCGAGAGTCCTGCCCTCTACCGGGAGAAGTCCCGGTGTTCTGCAGCCACTCCGCCCTTGATCTTTCACTGGAAAAAGCAGCAGTGCACGCATGAATAAGAAGAAAAAAAGGTCCTTTTCGCCTCTCCCCAGGGCAGCCGTGATGATGCAGGATCCGCCTATATAAGACCATCCAAAGATGCCACCCATCAGTCGCGTCTTCATTTGCGCTTTGGAATAGAGTGCGGGCGCGCAACTTCTTCCATCGCCTCTTCCACGTTTCCCGACATCAGCTGTTTGCTGTCTTTCTTTCCAAACACGTTTTTTTGCGGAGGTCTGATGCTGTTCCTGTAGATTTTCGGCATGCACCTCATCCATCCATCCATCCATCGCAGATTTCAACACATGAACTTTGAGAGCAGCGTGCGCCGCGGAGCGCACGATGCGCTCTGACGCGCGTCCAGGAGCGACTCTCCTCTACACCAAGTTGCGAGAGCGGAGAAACAGGGAAAAAGCTGGAATCCTTCTCATTTGAGCTCGTTTAAAAAGCAGGTTCCAGGTTTTTCCCAGCTGGGAATGGGAGGATGGACAGCATGAGTCTGTCAGTGAACGCGGTGTCCTTCACCGCGGCGGCCGACGACGTCTCCACCACCGACGACCCGTTCACCGGCCCCATCAAGAACATCGCGCCCTGGACCTTTACCGTCCTGGCCGTGCTCATGTTCGTGGTCACCTCGCTCTCCCTCACCGAGAATTTCCTGGTCATGTTCGTCACTTTTAGGTTCAAGCAGCTCCGGCAGCCCCTGAATTATATCATAGTGAATCTGGCCATTGCTGATTTTCTCGTCTCCTTGACCGGTGGACTAATAAGTTTCCTGACCAACGCCAGGGGCTACTTCTTCCTGGGGAAGTGGGCTTGCGTCCTGGAGGGGTTTGCTGTGACTTTTTTCGGTAGGTTTTGACACTTGTATCATCTCTTATTCCTCCAACTCCCACCGATCTAACAATAGAGCAAAAAAAAAAGTCTTCTTGTTTTATGAAAGTTTATTGTTACAAACCTGGCTCACAGTTTGCAACATAAAAGAGTCTCCACAAACAATTTAAGGTACAAAATATGATGTATAACTAAACATACTCCAAATTAAGAAAGTAGTAGTTTTCAATTGCAGTTTCGCTCACACTGCAAAAACTCAAAATCTTACCAGGAATATTTGTCTTATTTCTAGTTAAAATGTCTCATTTTTAGTCTCATTACACTTAAAACAAGAGTCATCGATAACTTATTTGACCATTTTCACCTGTTTCAAGTAAATTTTCAATTGAAATAAGTAGAAAATCTGCCAGTGGGACAAGATTTATCTTCTCATTACAAGCTAAAAAAAACGTTCTACTTATTTTAAGTGAAAATCTACTTGAAACAGGTGAAAATTGTTGTTTTTTGAGTCTTGTCTTAAATGTAATGAGATTTTTTTGACTAAAAATTAGACATTTTAACTAGAAATAAGACAAATATTGTTAAGATTTTGAGTTTTTGCAGTGTAATAACTTGTGAAATCAATCATGTTGTTCTGATTTGCATTTGTAGTTATTTTATATGTATTAAATAATAGAATAATCAATTCAAATAGACAGAGTAATTCCATAAATGTATTTAAAAAACAAACATTTACATTTCCCTTGAAGCCAAGGTGTGGCGGCTGCCGTACCTTCATACCCAATTGACGCCCCTGTAATGTTGTATTTTTCTGATTCTTTATCAGTTTTACAAATAAAACCACAAAATGTGCAGAACAAAAGTGTCTGCATGCTAAATTAGAGGGTTAGTGTGACCTTTAAGAACAGATTTCAGTGTTTTTAAGGAGACTGTCCCATGCAGATGTTTGACTGGATTCTGGTCAGTTTAGGTTAAAGAGATCAAGACTCCTGCATGATCTGTTTAAATCTTAAAGAGACCTGGAAAATAAATATGGATGTCTTTAAAATGTTAATTAAAAACAAACTAAGGGTGCTTAAAACTTTTGCACAGCACATAACTGCACTGCAGGTGTTGGATGATGACTTTTAACATCTGTTCAGGAGGAGGACGTGAATAGATGAGGAAATCATTTCTTTGAGCAGCAAAATCAAAAAGACCTGCATCAGTACTTGCAAAGAGTTGAAACGTTACTGAACTATTATTTTATAAACATTAGGTACAATAAGGTATATAAAAAGGAGTGATTAGTAGGAATGGGTGATATTTTACCGTTCACGATATACCTTCAAAAAAATTCCCCACGGTAAGAATTTGTATCTCACGGTAAAAACGAAGGAAGGAAGGAAATAAGCCAGAAAGAAAGAAAGAGAAAAAGAAAGAAAGAAAGAAAGAAAGAAAGAAAGAAATGAGCCTAAGAAAGAAAGAAAGAAAGAAATGAGCCTAAGAAAGAAAGAAAGAAAGAAAGAAAGAAAGAATGAAAGAAAGAAAGAAAGAAAGAAAGAAAGAAATGAGCCTAAGAAAGAAAGAAAGAAAGAAAGAAGGAAAGAAAGAAGGAAAGAAAGAAAGAAAGAAATGAGCGAAAGAAAGAAAGAAAGAAAGAAAGAAAGAAAGAAAGAAAGAAAGAAAGAAAGAAAGAAAGAAAGAAAGAAAGAAAGAAAGAAAGAAAGAAAGAAAGAAAGAAAGAAATGAGCCTGAAAGAAAAAAGGACAACGTACGTGGAAGGAAGGAAGGAAGGAAGGAAGGAAGGAAGGAAGGAAGGAAGGAAGGAAGGAAGGAAGGAAGGAAGGAAGGAAGGAAGGAAGGAAGGAAGGAAGGAAGGAAGGAAGGAAGGAAGGAAGGAAGGAAGGAAGGAAGGAAGGAAGGAAGGAAGGAAGGAAGGAAGGAAGGGCTTGAGTCATTCCAGTTTTGCAGTACAGGTGTAACTCATTTAATTGGTTTTTATTAATTCAATTTAATTGGTGTAGTTTAGTAGTATTTAGTATCTTTTAGAGCAGTGATTTGGGGGCTCCAAAGACTGAATGTGGTGATAGATTTGTAGTTACAAAGATGGAGTTGAATTGGTATTTTTTTATCGCCATTTTTATTGTTATCGGGATAAATGCCAGAAATTATCGTGATACATGTTTTAGTCCATACCGCCCATCCCTAGTGATTAGTGCTTTTCCTTTTCCTCAATTACAATCAGAACTCCATCTCTGATAGGACTGTTTAAAGTTCACATGAATTCCACTTCTTGGGCAAACTAAAACTCAGGGCTTTCTGACATACAGAAGTGTTTGTCAAAAAGATAAAAAGAAAAGTGAGATTCCTCCTGGTATCTGCTTACTTGGGTTTAACACCTGCACCTGCAGAGACCCGTGTGCAGAAGCAGATCACCGGGTCGGTATCAGATCCGCCTGTGAGTCTGTGGAGCTGCAGATGTGAGAGGAAGTGTTGCCGCTCAAGTCTTCTCACATACTGCAACACATGACTTTCCATAAGTAGGTTAGCCGGCGCCGTGACCATCAATTACACCCAGTCATAGGCTCTGTTGTTTTGTTTTTGTTCTTTGTGGGGCAGCATGTAAAGTTTCTGAAAGTGGCATCAGGAGAATCTGTAGGTGTTGCTCAGAAGCCAGGAGAGCGTTATTCAAAGGGTTATACAGAGAGAGAGAGAGAGAGACCCCGGTAGGATGAGTCTTCATGTGACTAAATGAAAAATATCCTCAAATAACTGTCGACGTTTACTCAGATGCTCTGATACAGCGGTCTGCAACCCAACATGTTGAAAGAGCCATATTGGATCAAAAACACAAAAAACTAATATTTCTGGAGCCGCAAAACATTAAAGCAGCACAACGTAACTTTCAGCTTTTGTTGAGTTTGGCGGCCCCTTTGGACAAAAGCGGTAGTGCTTTACCAGTAGTGTGGAAGGGTTCCTACCATCCACCTCCAAGTTACATATTGCCAATGAAGGCGATACAGACCCCTCAGACCATGACAGAGGTGTCATTAAACCTGTTGGAAGTTGATGTACCATCACAATGAATCTGGAAATATTATATTAAGGTGGAAAAGTTACGTAGTGTCGCTTTAAGTCTTGTATAAGTGTTAGAATGAAGGCAACACATGCTGCATGTTTCTATATTAGTGAGAAGTGGGGGAAGATTTTTTTTTTTCATTATGCACTTCGAGAAAAAAGTTGAAATGTCGAGAAAAAAGTCAAAATGTTGAGATTAATGTTGAAGTACAATCTCGAGAAAAAAGTTGAAATGACGAGAAAAAAGTCGAAATGTCGAGATTAAAAGGAAAGGAAAGAAGGAAAAATAGAAGAAAAAAAAGGAAAAAAGAGAAAAAAGGGAAAAAAGGAAAAAAAGGAAGAAAAAAAGAAGAGAAAAAAAGAATAAAAAAAAGGTCAAAATTTTTGAAAAGCTCCAGGTGCTAAAATGTTTAGAAAGTCGAAATTTCCAGAAAAAAGTCGAAATGTCGAGATTAATGTTGAAGTACAATCTCGAGAAAAAAGTTGAAATGTCGAGAAAAAAGTCAAAATGTCAAGAAAAAATTTAAAATTTCGAGAAAAAAGTCGAAATGTCGAGATTAAAAAGGAAAGGAAAAAGGAAGAAAGAGAAAAAAAGGAAAAAAAGAAGAAAAAATGAAAAAAAAAGAGAAAAAAAGGGAAAAAAGAAAAAAGGAAGAAAAAAAAGGAAGAAAAAAAGGTCAAACATTTTTGAAAAAGCTCCAGGAGCCACTAGGGCGGCGCTAAAGAGCCGCATGCGGCTCTAGAGCCGCTGGTTGCTAATCCCTGCTCTAATAAAACAGCTTTATAATGAGGACATACCTGCAGAATTCAAACACAGATAATGCTAAACAAATCCACTGGGAACACTTGTGACACTTGTGATGATGGCGTGTCGTGATGCTCTGAATTATTATCACAGATTAAAAGCACATGAAATCAAATAATTAAGGAATTAAGTGTTCTGGCATTCAGCAACTAAAACCCCCCCATGAAAAAAACAATGTATATATTTATATATAAGTGGTTTTTGGGGGATTTTTTGCTGTTGAGATGCAACAGCGACCGTCTGACAGGCTCCAGTCAGGACCGGGCAGGTCGTGATTATGTATAACAATTAGCCGACTGAAGGGAAGGCTCGCTCGCGTCCTGAAGGGGCTCTGGCTCGATAGCCTCTCTAACTTCTGTCTCCACAGCTGTTTCTGCCAGTGATTACATGTCGTTGCCATCGCGCTCATGGATGTGTACGGGAAGCTCTTCCACTTGAGAAGAACAGAAGCCTTAATTGCTCTTCTGCTCAGGATCTGTTCTCTTCAGCTCCACGTTTTCTTCCTCCGCATGTATCTGTGCTTACAGATCAATATCATAGTTTTTTATGGTTTTTTTTTGTTGTCCCCCAGAAAAACACACATCTTACCAAGCTAAAAAAAAACAAAAATGAGCCATATTGGATCAAAAACACAAAAAAACTAATATATCTGGAGCCACAAAACATTAAGTCTTGTATAAGCCTTAGAATGAAGACAACACATGCTGCATGGATCTATATTAGTTATAACTGGGGGAAAAAGTCAATGTCGAGAAAAAAGTTGAAATGTCGAGAAAAAAGTCGAAATGTCGAGAAAAAAGTCGAAATGTCGAGAAAAAAGTCGAAATGTCGAGAAAAAAGTCAAAATGTCGAGATTAAAAAGGAAAGAAAAAAGGAAGAAAGAGAAAAAAAGGAAAAAAGAAGAAAAAAAGGAAAAGAGAAAAAAAGGGAAAAAAGAAGAAAAAAAAGAACATCTTACTGAGCTAAAAAAAAACCCAACAACTTTGAGGTGACGGTGTTAGTTTCACAGGTCAGACTATACTGTTATGCGTCCTCTCCAGTGAGAATAAAAGCCGACACAAAGAGCAGCTCTCTGCGCAGGGATAAGTAATTAACCAGTCTTTGAGAGTGACTTATTACCACAATTAAAGTGTTTTTTTTTTCAAAGCTCATTAGGCGGCAGCTTGACTCTCCCACCCCAGACCACTAAAGTATTTCCAGTTGTATTTTCTTCTATCATGTCAAAAATGGGGCTGTTTTGATCAGAAATGAACTCATGATCGTGATCCCGACGCTTCCACTGAAAACCTCTCACAATAACGGTGCAGGGTGAAGAGGTGGATGTTTGGAGCTCATGTTTTATGAACTCATTTCTCTCGGTTTATCAATGATTTCTCTCGGTTTATCAATGTATCAGAGAGCAAAGGCAAAACACAGAAGAGGGATTTTCAAGCGCATGGAGCTACTTTTTCCCTTCATTTCTGATCTTGACAATAATCTCTGACAATAATTTGGTCGTCGTCCTTGTTATTGATATGATGTGTACAGTAAATTGACGCCAGCAGCGGTTAAAAATATGTTTTTAAGGAACGAAGAGGTGGATGTTTTGAGCTCATGTTCTATGAATTAATTTCTCTCGGTTTATCAATGTATCAGAGAGCAAAGGCAAAACACAGAAGAGGGATTTTCAAGCGCATGGAGTAGGGCTGAACGATTTTTGAAAATAATCTAATTGCGATTTTTTTCGTCAATATTGCGATTGCGATTTAATATGCAATTATTTTTTTCAAGGTCCTGTTCTCATGTATTTTTCAACTACACAAGCAACAAATCAGTCTGTTTTATAATAAACAATGCCAGATTTATTTAAAGCACAGATTACAAGAATAAAGAAAACAAATCTGTGGCTTTACCTCTTTAACATGTCTTAACACGAGTGTTATGGGTCGTTCTCTCTGAAACCAATCGCACGACACCAAACCGGGTTAAACTTTAGCCAAAACGAGGCGTAGTTTAATAGAAAAACACAGAAAAACTCCCACAGGGAACAAAAAAAACCTTCCTCACAGGAAACTCAGAACTACTTCATAAATAACTCAAAAATCACAGGGAGAAAAAAAACCACCAGCAAACTAACAAACAAACCAACAAAGCTCAGAGTTAACAAAACGAACCAGCAATGAACAACTCGCAGCCCCGCTCTTTAACTTCTCCTCCTGATGAGCTGACGGGCTGCAGGTGGTTTAAGGATAATTTATGGTTCCGCGTTACACTAACGCGGAGCCTACGCGGTACGCGCAACGTACGGCGCGCGTACCTACGGCGTAGGCTCTGCGTCGATTTAACGTGGAACCATAAATCAGGCTTCACAGCGCGACTCCACTGTCCGCCGGCGCGCGCCCGGCTCGTGCTCGGCGCCACGTACAGCTCCTCGCCGACTCCGCGCTCATATATTTAATACATTTATAAAGCCCATACATTTATAAAGCCCTGCCTGGCCGAGCCCTAACGCTGAGACCATGGTAGATTTAGGTTACACACGGACACGCGGCACTGTTGACTTTTTTTCGCTGCAACGTGACCAGATCACGTGACCAGATCACGTGACTGGTCAAATCGCAGCTTTGCGATTAGAAAATCTTGTTTTGTCACATCGCGATATTATCGCAAATGCAATTTATCGTTCAGCCCTAGCATGGAGCTACTTTTTCCCCTTCATTTCTGATCTTGACAATAATCTCTGACAATAATTTGGTCGTCGTCCTTGTTATTGATATGATGTGTACAGTAAATCGAGACTGTATTAGACCCCAGCAGCGGTTAAAAATGTGTTTTTAAGGAGCGAGAGGTGCTCATCTCCCTCATGTCTTTCCCCCACCAAGCTCGCTGCCACTTCTCAAATCCCCCCTCCTCTCCAGCTTCCACCTGTGGGCTCCGGTTGTAACGCCTGGTATCCCTAAGTATGTGCCTTTTACAAGTGGGGATTCATTAAATTATGAGCCTAGACGCAGAAAAGCCAAGTGTTTTATTATTGAAGGTCTATTGAAGGACTTTAAAGTGTTCAGAATGGTCGTAAACGATCACATCCAGGTTTCAGCTGTCATTTTAAGAGGTGCATGATTGATTAAGTAGTAAATACAAGTTTGGAGAGAGCAGTCATACCGAGAACTTTTTTCAATGACCTTCTCCTTCCTCTGAGCATTAATTGGATCTGCAGATTATCTAAACTCCAAGCGCAGATCCACCAACCCCCTGAATCCGTTTAGTTCAGTGAGAAACATCCTCCAGTCGTGGCACATGACTGGCTGTAATGTGTCTGATTGATTTAGGAAGATAATAACAGTCGGGAGCAGGGGGGGGAAGGGAGCGGAAATGGAGTCTAACAGAGAGTTTCTGAGTCGCCATCAAAGTAAAACAACCGTCGTGCCAGATCAATAAAAATCTGGATCAGGATTATAATAATAATATAGGACCTTTAAACACATTTCTTTAAGAAGTGCCCTCTAGCTCACGTGAATGAAACAAGTACCGTATTTTCTGGACTATAAGCCGCTACTTTTTTCATAGATTTTCAACCATGCAGTTTATACAAAGGTGCGGCTTTTCTGTGGATTTTTCTTCCACCGCTCGGGGCGCTTTAACAGGAATTAGAATCAAAACTAAGACAAAATAAATGCAAAGAAGAATACACTACTTCTTCTTTAGCAGATAGAAGTAGGTAGAAGCAGATTTCAAACAGATAAATAGATAAATAAATACCGGTTATTTTCTCTTGGTTCTGTCCCGTTTTAATCAGCAAAGTTGCTGCCGTGTTAAAAGACACTGTTAGGAAAGATCTATTTAGGTACAAACATGTACATCATTTACAGTTCAAAATCCTTCTGTACATGTAGTAAATATCTAATCTAACAACAGAAATATCTGCGGCTTGCATATCTTATGTGCAGGTGAGGCTTATAGTCCAGAAAATACAGACATGAAACTGGCTCACGCAGCTGTGGTGGTCATAGTCAGAGAAAGAGAAAGTAATGACTGAAGAGAAAAGGAGTGAATAAAAGACCAAACAGGAGTAACTCCAGCATCTTTTCGTCCGTAACTTAAGGTCGCCCAGCTGAGCTAGAAACTCCGTCGTGCCTCTAAAGCCGGGCAGACACTGTGCGATTATTGGCTCGTTTTGAGCCGATTTTCCAGTCGTGCAACTTTTTTTTGGATTGGGCCGGATTTCGACTCAATCGTTGGTTGTGCCTCGTGCAGTTATACGTGGGGCAACGACGAGAGATTAACACCTCACGAAGAGAGAGTAACACTTCACGACGAGCTCCCGATCACGAATCATGTGCTCGCAAGAATATCAAACGTGTTTGAAATCCTGGTCGTGCTACGACCCGATTTGCCTCAACCTTTCACAAAGAGCATGCGCAATCTCTGATGTCACTTCAAAAACTATTATTTGTAGTTTAAAGTGTTGCAAATTCACATTACAAATCAATCAATTTCAATAGCAGAAAAAAAGACTGCATTTCCCACGTCTGCCCAGCCAATTCCTTGTCCAATCACGACATTCTCTCTTCTTTTTTCATTTATCGCCACACAGAATGGCACAAATTGCTAAACGCTGAGTTATGGTTCCGTGTTACACCAACGCACCGTACGAGGCGCGTCACCGCGTAGCCTACGCCGTAGGCTCTGCGTTGGTGTAATGCGTAACCATAAATCCGCCTTCAGTGTGTCTCTGTCTGCTGTTCTGAACACTTTTCTGTTGTCTCATTTTGCTGGGACGTCGGGTCCCTCCGCCTAGACACAACTTTTGCGGTATGCGTTCATTGTTGTGTCTGAAAATGATGCGCAGTGCCCACCCAATCAGAAACGGTACAGATATTTTGGGATTTTTTTTATATATATAAAAAAATAGAATTATAAAAAAATAAAGGATCCCCATAACCTTTGATCGGGTGGGCACCCCTGCCCCAAAACCGGCCTCGAGTTCCAGTACACAGAAGTCCGATGTGAGGATTATGAACGTATAGTGTGAACAGACGGGTCGCATCAGAGCATTGGGTCGTACAGTGTGAGACCATAAATCGTGGGCTGTGAACTTTTGAACTCAGCGATCTAGTCGTGCAGTGTGAGATGGGGCTGAATCAAACCATTTAAAATATTGCAAAGTGTATGCCCAGCTTAAGTGCATGACCTGCAGGAAAATGCCAGCATATTTACGTAGTTAGTGTTTCTGACTGTGCTGCCGTTCCTGCTCAGGGATCGTGGCCCTGTGGTCTCTGGCCGTCCTGTCCTTCGAGCGGTTCTTCGTGATCTGCCGGCCGCTGGGGAACATCCGTCTGCAGGCGCGGCACGCCATGCTGGGGCTGCTGTTCGTGTGGACCTTCTCCTTCATCTGGACCTTCCCCCCCGTGCTGGGCTGGAACAGATACACCATCAGCAAGATCGGGACCACCTGTGAACCCGACTGGTGAGAAACCTCGGCTTTAGAGTCTGTGTCATCCGTCCAGATCTGTGAGTGTTTGGAGAAAAAGAAAACGGAGTGACTATTTGCACCAGGGTACAAATAGCAAGCTATTCACACCCTGTTGACATATGAAAACAAATGCGTTGCCCATTAGTCCAGCTGTTTAGCTATAACATGTATAGGAATCGTTCAGTTTGTGATACAAGCATGAAATTTGGTACACAAATAGCCAAAGGTTTCCCCAAAAGATATGGACGTGGAGCCATCGTGAATTTTAAACATGGCACCCATGGCAGCCATTTTTCAAAATGGACACCAGAAACAAGTGTTTTCTAATGAGTGATTAGTTGAAATGAGTTGCCAGTTTGCCCTGGCTCTTTTTTTCTCTTTTTTCCACTTTTTACTCTTTTTTCATCTTCTCTTTTTCTCATCCTTTTTCTCCTCTTTTTTTCTCTTTTTTCCTCTTTTTTCTCTTTTTTCATCTTCTCTTTTTCATATTTTTCTCCTTTTTTTCTCTTTTTTTCCTCTGTTTTCCATATCTTTTTACTTATTTTTTCCCTTTTTTTCTCTTTTTCATCTTCTCTTTTTCTCATCCTTTTTCTCCTCTTTTTTCCATATTTTTTTCCTTTTTTTCCCTCTTTTTTTCCTCTTTTTTTCTCTATCCCCAAAAGATATGGACGTGGAGCCATCGTGAATTTTCAACATGGCGCCCAAATTACGGTATATATTTTTTGTTTAGGCTAATATGGCTGTTATCATGAAAGAAACAGTTGTCATGTTCAGTTTTGAAGTAGAAGGAAGCTTCTGGCCAATTCCAATGTTTCAAATTTGATTTCTGCATCATAAATAATGACTGATTAGACACCAAGATCATCCATATCAGACAGTCACACAAATGATGGCTGCCATCTTTAAAAAATGGCGGCCATCTTGAATATTAAATGACAACTTTTCAATTATCCAAGAGACATCTACCAAATACTATATGTGGTAAATATGTCTAAAATATCATATTATGTCCCCAAGTCATATAAAAAGAGTTGTTCCTGGTGTCCATTTTGAAAAATGGCTGCCATGGGCGCCATGTTGAAAATTCACGATGGCTCCACGTCCAATTATTTTTGGAATGCCTTTGGCTATGTGTGTACCAAATTTAATGCTTGTATCACAAACTGAACGATTGTTTTGGTTATTTCCTGCACTACATGCGCATGTGCACCACTCTAAAATTTAAATCATGTTAAACAGAGCCAGGCAAACGTCTGCTCTCACACTTTTGTATGAAGAATTTTTGCTCTTATGTCATTGTAAGATATTTTGAAGAGGTTAAATGAAGTTCATCCAAAGTGGTGTGAATACCTGTCCATCACTGTTGAGCTGCTTGTAGGGTTGACGCCATTCCATGTGGCATTACATGGGGTATTTAAACTACAATAGCATACATTGATATTGGTCGCAGGGTGTAAATAGCCTAAGCCGAAAGAAAAACACAACACAAGGTTTTTCAACCTTATGAATTAACAAAACAAAAGGCTTGTGGGTTATTGATTGCAATATTGTATTTCTGGAGGGAATGAGTTAAGTTGACAGTAATATATGAACGGGATTTTAATGTTTTTGTTCAACACAGCATCAAGTCTGTTCAGTCCAATCATACAGAGACACAACAATCTGCTTCCAGAGAGAAAACATAGTTTTTCTCAACATTTTATCCTTTTTAATTATTTTTAGTCAAGTCAAATTAATTAATGACATTAATGAGAACATTTAAAAAATGGCAGATGTTGACCAAAGTCCGTAAATTCAAATTAAATCAAAATATACAACAATAAAATGTTCTAAGTATATAAAAACACAGTAAAGAAAGTCAGTGTTGCAGAAATGAAATTTTCCTGACACGGTGACGGCACACGACTAAGGAGAACGTGAATCCGAATCAGAAAGAAGTTTATTGCCAAGTAGTTTAACACACACAAGGAATCTGTTGTGGTGATTGGTGCAATACAAAAGAGCAAATAATATTAAAGGACAAAATGTACAACAAGTTGGTTCTAAAGTAAAAAAAATGAAAGAAATGAAGAAAACTATTCAGAAATCACCTGTGGAAGTACCAGGATGTAAAACCATGGACGAGGGGTTTGTCCATCGATCAGGCTCTACGGTCGCTCGGGTTAAGCCAGGCAGACACTGTGTGATTATCGTCTCGTTTTGAGCCGATTTTCCAGTCGTGCGACTATTTTTTGGATCGGGCCGGATTTCAACCCAATCGTTGGTCGTGCCTCGTGCAGTAAACGTGGGGTAACGACGAGAGATTAACACCTCACGACGAGCTCCCGATCACGAATCATGTGCTCGCAAGAAAAATCAAACGTGTTTGAAATCCTGGTCGTGCTACGACCAGATTTGCCTCATCCTTTCGCAGAGAGCATGCGCAATCTCTGATGTCACGTCAAAAACTATTATTTGTAGTTTAAAGTGTTGCAAATTCACATTACAAAATAGCAGAAAAGAAAGACCGCATTTCTCACGTCTGCCCAGCCAATTCCTTGTCCAATTACGACGTTGTCTAATCTTTTTTCATTTATCGCCACACAGACCGGCACAAATTGCTAAATGCTGATTTATGGTTCTGCGTTACACCAACGCAGTGTACGGTGCGCGTTGCCGCGTACCCTACGCCGTAGGCTCTGCGTTGGTGTAACGCAGAACCATAAATCAGCCTTCAGTGTGTGCTCTGTCTGCTGTTCTGAACACTTCTGTTGTGCTCATTTTGCTGGGACGCCGGGTCCCTCCGCCGAGACACAACTTTTGCGGTATGCGTTCATCATTGTGTCTAAAAATGATGCACGGTGCCCACCCAATCAGAAACGGTACAGATATTTTGTGATTTTTTTTTTCTATATATAAAAAAAATAAATTATAAAAAAATAAACCATAACTTTGATCGGGTGGGCAGGACGCACGTTTGGGTTGGAACAGCCCACCCCTGACCCAAAACCGGCCTCGCAGTTCCAGTAACAGAAGTCTGACGTGAGGATTATGATCGTATAGTGTGAGCAGACGGAGCATCAGAGCATCGGGTCGTACAGGGTGAGAACATAAATCGTGGGCTGTGAACTTTTGAACTCAGCGATCTAGTCGTGCAGTTTGAGATGGGGCTGAATCAAACGATTTAAAATATCGCACAGTGCATGCCCAGCTTTAGGAGGCGTGGGTTCAGGGACGGGTCAGAATAAGGGGTTGTACTTTTTAACCGCGTTTTCAAAGTTTTTCCAACATCCTCTGCACAACCTTTAATACGAACGTTGGTATTTGGAGTGTGGAGGAAAGCAGGAATGCTGCTTCCATGCCAGTCCGGCAGCTACTTGCTCCGAAACCGTAATCTATCCTCAGCACCTCCGTTTTATATTTATTTTTTTCCAGATTAAGTGTCACTTTTTAAAAATGCAAGTTCAAAATCTACACTCTTCTGTTTTGTCTCCTTTTGGTTTGCCTGTTGCTCGCTCTTTAGCTCGTCTGCATTCGATACGCAGTTGAATAATCGCAGTTCTTATTTTTTTTCCGTTCGTGACTGCTGTCGATAAAGTCGATCAAAGCCGTGGGATTAAACTAAAACGCTCGTCAAACCAAAACAGGGAGCTGAGAAAAAGGCTGAAGTGTGACGAGTCTTGTCACCAACACATGACGTTGTTAATAGCTGAAACATATTTGTTGTTAATGACACATAATGAGTTGAATCAGGTCACACGCTGGTCCTGAGAAACACCAGTGCAGCCACATCCTGCTATCTGGCAGTAAATCACTGCTTTACGTAGCTTTAAGGCACTTTTACAACAAGGAACAGACATTTCAGCTGTTTTAACCAACGGAAACTTTAATTCTAATTTAATTTCAGCATCAGGCTAAGCTTATTTTTCTCCCCACACGCAGGAGCCCAGAACCCACACTGCTGTTCCAATCATACAAGTTCACATTAATGTTATTCATTAAAAAAAAATCTAAATCAAGAAACAGGTCTGCTGTGCCCTCGGCCCTCGGGGTGCCATCTGGATAATGTTATTTAGCTGTTTTGAAGGAAGGCGTGCTGATACGGGGCTGAGTGTTGGCTGCAGGGTCTGAGAGGGGAACGATGCTGAGGTGGTCGGGAAGAAAACAATGGCTCATGCCGCACAATCAGGAGATCGCCTAATGGAGAGTCTCTGTAAACAGATGAGCCGGCCCACTCCTGGCTGCAGGCGGCATGAGTCAGGCTTTGCTTAACAGCACGGGTTGCAGTTCTATGAGCCCCAGATTGTTGCTAAACAGGCAGCTCATCTCTGAGAGGATTTGCAGCTCTCCGGAGGTGAAGGCATCATCACCTGAGGAATGTATCAATGTTCTCGAGGGATCTTTTATCTCTAGCTGGTATGCCTGTGTTGAAAAAAATCAATTTTCCGATTCTATTTTGATTGATTCTCATACTAATTCCTAAAAATCGATTCTTCCACTGAGTGATTTTAAGTCTAGAATGAGTGCACTTAAGACAGCATCTCTGATTTGTAACTGTTTTAAATGATTTCCATTTTTTGTTTCATTTGATTTTATTGGATTTTAATATTTCACATTACACCTCTGTAAATTTTAATATCTGAAATCTTGTGCTGCCTCTTGGCCAGGACACCCTTGCAAAAGAGAATTTTAATCTCAATGGGTTTCTTTTCCTGGTTAAATAGGTTAAAAAGGTTAAATAGAAAAAAATAAATAAAATCGATTCGTATGTCTTTTTTTCATCATTACATTATAACTTTTGGTATTATTTTGTTTATGCTCAAAAAAGGAATGTTTTGTTGGACACAAGAATAACTGGTGCCATGTTTTTGCCTTTAAATATGTTTAAAAGGTATGAAAACATTAAGGTTTTCAGTTATAATTGCTTAAATTGTCTACATTTCATTACTTTATATACTGTCTTGGGGTTACATTTGCATAAAATACTAAAAAATTAAAAACCAAAATAGACCGAAAATGGAAAAAATAAAAATGGAATGCCGGAAAAAATAAAATCGATTTCATAGGTTCCTACTTCTGTTTCCTCCCTGGATCTGTTTGATAATTCTGCCCCACATGATGCTTCTGAAAGCAGTTCTATTGTCACAGAGTGGTAGGATGAGGACCCAGATGCAGGAGAGCGAGAGGCAGGACTTCCAAAAAACAGGGTTTATTTTGCAGAAACCAAAAATCAAAGCGATGCTTAGCAGGATCAAAAAACACAGAAGCACGGATTGAAAAACTACGGGACAACATGGAGGGAGCAAACAGTACGGAACCACAAGGAGCAAGGGAAAGACAAGACCAGATATACACAAGGGGTTAACGAGACGCAGGTGTGAACAATCAGGGCAGATTGAAGACAGGCGGGGCAGAACAGAAACACAAACTGGGGGAAATGTCACACACTGACATATATCAGCATTCTGGGAGCTGATTGGTCCTTACAGCATCATTAGCTGCCAATACTTGCTGTTGAATCTCAATATAATACTAGTATTAATATGTTGCAGAACTACACAGTCATATAATTCATGCAACAGCTGAAAAAACTGTTTTAATAACACTAACCCAAATATCGGAATCGAATCAAATCAAATCTTGATAATCGATTTTGAATGTTAAGAATCGGAATCGAATCGATTCTTGACATTTGAATCGATCCCCAGCCCTACTAGCTGAGTATTGAGGTGAAATATCTTAAACCCTCCAAATAACAGTTATGTATCAGTCTGGAGGACATAGGACGCTGAACATAGGAATGATCCTGTCTCGGTTTCTCTGTATTAGTATCGTTGTTTCATAGGATTTGAGATGCCATCGATATTTGTGGTTTTTTTATGTTTTTCGTGCTGAACAGCTGAGCACAAGATTGGATCAGCGATGCTGTTTGAACCAGCTTGCCTTGACCCTGACACCCAGTCGAAACACTAATCACAGCATGAAATCCCCCCTGCTGCATTTTTCCAGCAGATCCTCCATCATAATAGATGCAATGACATAAAGACTGTGTTTGTGCCTGACTAACTTTCTTTCCCTGCCTCTCAGGCTCACTTTACATTTACTTACATATTTTTACCTTCCTTGATTTGGCTTGACAAAACTTCTGATGAGACTTAAGTAAAGTAAAGAATTCAATAAAGGCTTCCGACAGCCAAGGTCAGCAGACAAACACACACAAATTTAATTTACATTTATTTATGTTACAGTGATACTGTTACGTAAAGATTACCATGTGTGTGTCTGCTGCTGCTTCTTGTCTAATCTAATTTTCTGATGGAATGAAGCTGAGTTCAACATGGCATCGTCAGGTAACACTGGCTAACGTACAGAAGTGTTGCTGCTCATCAGTCCAGCAGACCAGAACAGGCTGTAATGCTTTTGTTTATTGGTTTACAAGCTTCCATCTTGCTAGTGCCAGGTTGACCCTCTTTGCTGAAAGAACAGCTTTAATTCTTTAATTCCTGTTTGCATCGACTCTACGAGGTGCTGGACATGTTCCTCAGAGGTTTCGGCCCATAATGACATTATGAGACCACAAAGTTGCTGCAGATTTGTTGGGGACTGACTAAAAACAGAAACATTACTGTCGTTTTCAAAGAAACCAGTCAGAGATGATTTGAGCTTTGTGACATTAGAGCTGGGTATCATCACTGACCTCCTGATACGATACGATTCCGATACACTAGGTCCCAAGTCGATACGATTTCCGATACGATTCGATATTCTAGTTACAATACCGATTTTGCTTTGGCAATGGAAGGGATTCTCTGACCGGAATAGTGTGATCCTTCCATGCGCTACGTCCTGCCGGAGAAGCCCCACCCTGTCTGGTTAAAAGAAGCTGCTCACTCCTCAAGTTAAGGAGGAGACCTGAGCTCAGTGTAGGGTCCCGGGGTTGGTAGAGGGAGCAATGCCCAGGACTGACTTAGGTAGGAACACTGGGGGATAAAATGGGGAAAGAATCGGGATAGAAATATATTACGGAAGAGTATTAGGGCCGTGCAGTAGAAAAAATATTTGAGAGGGGAAGATTTTTTTTTCATTATGCACTTCGAGAAAAAAGTCGAAATGTCGAGAAAAAATTCGAAATGTCGAGAAAAAAATCGAAATATATATATATATATATATATATATATATATATATATATATATATATATATATATATATATATATATATATATATATATATATATAATTTATTTTATCGATACTTGGATTTATGTATCGTGCTGCACGTAGCTGTCAGGGGCAACAATACTGAGGCAGGCTGAGGCATTCAAACGTGTGTGTGTGTCTAAAAACGTAGAGAAAACATAATCTGATCAGTACTTGTTTAGTGCTTTTGACTGATCCAGAAGGATTTGGACAGGTGTCGACTAGGTGCTGCTGATGCACCGCCTGGATGAACTGATCCTCAGCAGGTGTGCAGAGAAAATATAGGCAATTGTCTTAGATAAGTGTTTGTTGCCAGACATCATCTGGCAAAGGCTATCAAACCACTTTCAAACAATTTGTTAAATAAACAGTGGCACAGTAAGAAAAAGTTGTTTTTGTTTGTCTTGGGTTGTATTTGATTAATCAACGGACTCACTACAATCATCGTTTTGCTCAAAAAGTATATCTATCTATCTATCATGTTGTGGTGAATTGTGTTGGGGGAAAAACAGACATGGTAATGTAAGTTTATTTTTATAGTACAATTCAACAACAAGGTGATTAAAAGCACTTAACAAAGACATTAAAACATGAATAAAAAGCATGATTTTAAAATGTAAACAAAAAAAAGCAATAAAATCAAACAAAGTCAAATTTACGGGACTTAAAAAACGATTACGTTTTGAAACTCAAATATAAAAGTGCCAGTGAAGAAAATAGTTGAAACACAGGCCAAAATCAGTTAAAAAGAATTAAACAAATCAGATGCAAGAAATAAAAGTTGCAGTACATTAAGGTAGATTACTGAAATGCAGCAGTAAAAAAAAAAAAGTTTTCAACCTTGACTGAAAACACCAGCCCTGATGCATTCTGGGAGTTTGTTCCACAGGTAAGAAGCATAAAAGCTGAACGCTGCCTCATTGACTACGTTTACATGCAGTCAAAATTCTGGTTATTGCTAATATTCTGGTTACTGAAACATTCGGAATATTCCGTTTACATGGTAATTAATCATTCAGGATATCTGGATCAAACCAGCGACGTACGGAGAACATGATGACGTAATTCCCGTCATTTCTGCTTCTTCTTCCTGTATCCAAATTCAAAACAAATGCTGCTTTACGCAACTTTCCGCTCACCTTCTTGTAAATCTCACTATCCCGGTACTTTCTACCGTCTACAAATGCAGAAATGTTCATATCCTTCATTACATTTATGAAGTGATTAGTCTCCTCCTGGTCTTGTTTCTCCGTGTTTATAAGAACTTCCTGGACTCAAAAGACCAGGATTCCTTGTGAACAGAGCATGCGCAGAAAACAAATTCATGTTCCGTTTGATGGGGATATTCCGTTTGGCGTTTACATGACCCAATATTCAGGTTTTAAAAGGAGTAACCCAGGGGTCATATTTGGGTTTTTAAAAACCGGAATATGAGCAAATTCAGGTTATTCAAAGGGGTTATTGGTGTTTACATGGCGGTGCAAAACCGGGTTATAGCCAATATTCGGGTTTTAAAAGGGTTATTGACTGCATTGAAACGCAGTCCCTGATGCATTCTGGGTGTTTGTTCCACAGGTAAGAAGTATAAAAGCTGAATGCTGGCTCACTGTGTTTGGTTCTAACTCTGGGTACAGAAAGTAGGCGTGACCCTGACGACCTGAGGGTTCTGGTTGGTTCATAACGGACCAGGAGATCAAAGATGTATTTTGGTCCGAGACCATTCAGAGATTTATAAACCGACAGCAGGATTTATTTTGCGAGAGACAGGAGGCTGGTGTAAAGATCTAAGATCTGGAGTTATGTGGTCTACTCTTGGTCTTAGGACTCGGGTCTCTTGGTCTTAGTGAGGAGTCGGGCAGCAGCTTTGTCTAAAAGCTTTCTGGACTAACTGCAGCTCTGTGACGGATGTTTTGGGAGACCCGTGAGACCAGCGTTACAGTAGTCCAGTCTACGTTTTTCTAAGTCCTGCTGAGACTTCACTACTGTCTTAATGTGGCTGCCAAAGTTCAGGTCCGAGTCCAGAACCAGTCCCAGATTTCTGCCTTGGCTGTTTGTTTTTAGCTTCAATGCTTGAAGCTTTAAGTTTTCTTCATTGCCCCCAAAAACTTTTAATTCTGTCTTATCCTCATTTAAACTGAAGAAAAATTCCCGGCACATCCACTCTTTAATCTGATCCAGACATTTGATCTGTGTTTGAATTGGATTATAGTCTCCTGATGAGATGATTATATACATTTGTATGTCATCTCCATAGTTATGGTAACACATTTAGTTATTTTTCATAAAT
Organism: Cololabis saira; assembly: GCF_033807715.1. Taxonomy (NCBI): domain Eukaryota; kingdom Metazoa; phylum Chordata; class Actinopteri; order Beloniformes; family Belonidae; genus Cololabis; species Cololabis saira. The sequence continues at coordinate 16,704,623 of NC_084603.1, forward strand.
TGAGCGAGAGAATATAGATGTCAAACAAACAGAGGCCCCGGATATGAACCTTGAGGAACTCCACATGTTGTTTTTGTTAGCTCCGATTTGTAGTTACCTAAAGACACAAAATAGTCAACCGCTCTATCAAGATGTTACGGTAAACTGTGTCGGATGCAGCACTGAGATCCAGTAAGACCCAGGGCCAATCCCAATGTTCACCCTACTTTCTACCACTAGCCTTCACCCACTACCACTTCACCCTAAAAATGAAGCCACAGGCGTAGGGTCCTTGTAATGTTCCCTAGGGATTGGGACACCACTTGCTACGTCACTGCGTGGTTTACGTTCGGGTACGTAAGCGACTGCGTAGTTACGTTTGCACATACGTCACACCATATCAGGAAGCCCAGAAATAAAAGCTGTTTTAATTTCCGCTGTAGCGCTGTTAATATGCCACTTTATTAAGTTTTAATATTTTTTCAGGCGTAAAAGTAACCGTTAAGATCCCCAACCTGGGCTCCGTTTATCCAAATAACGCCTGTTAAGAAATTTGCCCCGATGTTTTCAGGATGAGAAGAGCCGCCGGCGATTTATGGTTCCGTGTTAAATTGACGCAAAGCCTACGGCGTAGGTTACGCGGCGTCGCACGCCGCAAAGCTAACAAATATAACATGTGGAATTCCTCAAGGTTCAGTTCTGGGGCCCCTGTTTGTTTGACATCTATATGTTCTCGCTCAAATGATGAAAAAGAACTAAATGTGTTACCATAACTATGGAGATGACATACAAATGTATATAATCATCTCATCAGGAGACTATAATCCAATTCAAACACAGATCAAATGTCTTGATCAGATTAAAGAGTGGATGTGCCGGGAATTTTTCTTCAGTTAATTAAATTAAACAGAAATAAAAGTGTCTGGGGGCAATGAAGAAAACGTAAAGGTCAGCGCTCAGCTTCAAGCATTGAACCTAAAAACAAACGGCCAAGCCAGAAACCGTTGGGGTAACGCGGAACCATAAATCAGTCTTTATTCTGGCGAAATCTGAAAATACTTTGCAACAACGACCAAGCGAGTGATTATGTACATTCACTGAGTGAATATTATGAAAGTAAAATATATATTTCTCGCTAGAAATGTCATCAAAACACATTTTTATGCAGAAACTAACTCAAAATATTGATTTTATTCACTAAAAATTAGAAATGTCTGCCATGTTTTTTTGTTTGATTCAGTCTGCAAATGATGACGTAAAGCATTCTGGGAAATTTTCTGTAGCCCTCGGTCAGCGAGTCAGCATCTGAAATCCCTCGCTGTGAAGGGTTAGATTGTTATGTTATGTTATGTCTCGTTATGTCCACTAGCCCTAGATGAAAAGATGAATTGGGACACCACTACCCTCACGGGAACGCGGAAAATTTAGGGGTAGGACTGAAAAGTAGGACTAGGGGGCAGACTTATTATCGTTCACGAAAACGAACGAAATAATGAAAACTAAAATTGAAAAAACTATTTCATTAACTGAACTAAATAAAAACGAAAATTAAAAGACAAAAACGATAACAAACTGAAACTATATTGCGTGTTTAGAAAACTAACTAAAACGAACTGAAATTATAGATATAATTTCCTCCGTTTTCGTCCCTGTCAATATAAGCCTCTTGGTATGATCAATTTATTCCGTTCTGGCCGTTTATCTCCAACTGGCAGCTACGGCACCTGAACGCCTCACGGTCCGTGACGTCAAAACTAAAACTAATAAAAACTAAACTAAAACTAAGCACTTTTGAAAATATAAAAACGAATAAAAACTAGCAAACCCACACTAAAAACGAATTAAAACTAACTGAATTGAAGGAGAAAAAGTCAAAATGAAATAAAACTAAACTAAAATGAAAAATTCAAAACTATTATAACCCTGCTAGGGGGGGAGTGGGACTGTCCCCATCCGAATTTGAGCGGATGTCATTAAGGACCTTTACTAGAGTCGTCTCAGTGCTGAGATCAGAAACCTGACATCTAAACAGTCATTTAGTGTCATGAGTTTGTGCAGCTTTTTCTATGATTTTACTAAGAAAGGGAAGGTTTGATACGAACGACATGTTCATAAGTGACCTGTCTAGACTGTTCTCTTTTAAAAGTGGCTTAATGAAAGCTGTTTTTGTTTTCCAGACATATAGCCTCTCAGCTAAATGTTACGTGCGTACACTGCAAATAGCCTTTATCAGAATGTATTTGTAAGTTCAACAACCTTGTTTACAGGTGAAAGTGGTGGATAATGAGAGATTTAAACATTAAACCGTCTCTCCAGTGGTTGTGAATCAAAAATAAGAGCTTACTGTTTGGAGCTGTGGATTTATTCTTTGACATATGTGTTTATTATTGTTCACACTGGCATCAGGAGTGGTCTCGTCAAACATGACGGATTTATGTGAAGTTTCTTGACCAGAATTTGAAATGACTTCGGCCTCCTGACCTGCAGATGGATCTAATGTGAATTCTGAAGGCCCCGTTCACATCAGCCATCCAACGAGTGATTCCTCTCTGTATTTCAGAGTTACTTTAATTTAGTTTCATGGGCACAGTAGCTGGTTTAAGAACACAAAAGGCTGATGAGCGTCATTAACTGTAATCTCAAGTCAAATGACTCCCAAAATCACAGGGATCGGAGAGAAACGCACCAAAAGGTCTGAGCACAATACAGGACTGTATTATGTTCTCATAAAAGCACAGAGATCACAAACAGAGCGGGCATCAGTGTCTGTAAGGGCGCAATTACGAGAATAGTGTGCATACTTGTTTTGTACCTTAAGGGGTTTTGAATAAGGGAGGAAGTATAAATGATTCAGGGGGATGCTCACGAGTGCATTGTAAATATTGATATTTTTTTTTTAGATCCTCAAGTGGACGGGGTTCAGAAAATACAGCAGCATCTTTTCAGAGCGATTCTATCACATATACGATCACTGGCCACTTTATAAGTTACATCTGGTGTAGCTGATAAGGTGGTGAGTGTTGGGCTTTTTTTTTTTTTTTTCACCAAACAAATCCTTCACAACATGATTATCTTTTAACTGACATTTCAGCCCATTTTGCTTAAAGGTATAGTCTGTAATCGTATTCAAAAACATTTATTGTTATACTGGGTGAAATGGTCCTTCCATCCTGAGAGTAGGCAGTGAATAATGTGTTCAGAAAAAGGAAAGAAAAAAATCTGACCTCTCTGACAGCTTTAATCCTGTAAAAACTCCAATCTGCACCGAATGGCATGGATTGGTCAGAGGACCAGAGGATTGGCAGGGGGGAAAGAACCAATCAGATGCCTTAATTTTAAGTCCCGCCCACGCCCCCCTCTGTCCCATGCGGGCACATGTCACGTCGAAAATCTTGCCGGAAAGCTACACACACTCGAGTCACGTTTGCTGAAGAATGGCAGAGAAAACGAGAAACGAGGGGTCTCCATCCCGGCGAGGGCGGAGAGCGCCGGTGCAGGTGGCGGTGCGCTGCGGTGCCGTGAAGGCTCTGGAGCCACGGCTACGCCGTAGGGTACGCCGTAGCCTACGGCGTAGGGTACGCGGCGACGCGCACCATTCTGCGTTGGTGTAACGCGGAACCATAAATCAGCTTCAGTGTGTGGTCTGTCTGCTGTTCTGAACTTCTGTGTTGAGCTCATTTTGCTGGGATGTCGGGTCCCTCCGCCGAGACACAACTTTTGCGGTATGCGTTGATTGTTGTGTCTAAAAATGATGCGCAGTGCCCACCCAATCAGAAACAGTACAGATATTCTGTGATATTTTTTTAAATTTATAAAAAAATTAAATTCTAAAAAAATAAAGGATTCCCATAACTTTGATTGGGTGGGCAGGACGCACGTTTGGGTGGGCACAGCCCCCCCCCTACCCCCCCTAAAACCGGCCTCGCTTACAGGTGAATGAGTCATGTGGTAGTTTTGTTGAAAATGTGTCGTCTAAAATGTCCAGGAAAACTGGACTCCTGAAAGTGCGTGTTCCCCAAAGTTTGTGGGGGCGTGGCTTTGGACGGAGCGCTGACGGGAGGAGGAGGAGGGGGCGGAGCTTAGAGGAGGTGCCACTTTCAAATCTTGCTAGCTCTCAAACATTACAGACTATACCTTTAACTTATTTTCTGCAGGCAAAAAATATATACCCTTTTTGGTTTTGTTTGTACCAGGACAAAAAGCATCTGGTCACAAAATGTAGCCATGCTTAGACAACAACATGACACGTTACACAATGTCATTGCTTATTTCGTAAAAACCAATCCAAAATGCAATGGAAGTAAAGTCAAACTATTTCCATAGGAACTAAGTGGCTAGGTAGTAGTAAAGTGCTGCAAACTGAATACTGATTTATCTTCAGTGAGTGTGAGTATAATAGTAGAAACTTTGCTGGTCTGGAACATTCTGGCTTGTTTTAAAGCTTCATATCTGAGAAAAGAACATGACAGCTTATGTCAGCTTATGTTAGGAAAATATCGTCTCACCTATAATTCCTTTTAGACAAATGGGATAACTGCGAAGATGCATTCCTTGATGTTTGGTGAAAAATTAAAGTATATTGAACATCTCCATAGCAACTGTCGAGCATGGTGGCGGAAGGATCATGATTGTTTCATTGTCATTAGTCCATGTTCCAGACCAGATGTCAGTATCACTCAAGGTGACAAAACTTTCTTACAATTTTTGAAAATATCCATGTCTGTAGATTATATTCTGGTATGATAACCTTCCTGAGTGGCAGCTGGATCATAGTTAGCCACCCCCTTCAGAAAACTACATTTTAGATGGCGCTGCATATCCTGGTTTAGACTCATGTACAGGAAATCTGTCAATGTTTCACAATATTGTCTTTGCTTAAAAGGTCCCCTTTAAAATTATACCATTCATTCAAGCTAAGGTGTGTGGGTATATTATACATTTCCTGAATCCTTATGGTCCTGTGAGTATTCCAGTTTTTGTATTTTGTGTCTCTGTTGTTCCTAGATGACACAGGGATAAAAGATAGTATGTCATTTAGGATTAGAAAATTAGAAAATTGTTTAAACATGTGTGTTGTTTATAGTTTAAAGAGCTGCAGTGACCTCTATGTTGGTCAGAAAGACTCACATCTTAACTTGAATGAATGCTTAAAATGATACCAAAGACAATATAGTGAAACATTGACAGTTATCCTGTACAAGAGTCTAAACCAGGATATGCAGCAGCATCTAAAATGTAATTTTCTGAAGGGGCTGGGTAACTTCATGAGCTGATAACTCTGATCCAGCTGCCACTCAGGAAGGTTATCTTACCAAAATATCATCTACAGACATGGATCTTTTCAAAAATCATAAGTAAGTTTTGTCACCTTGAGTGATCTTGACAAGTGAAATGTTGTGCTCTGGCCCCTGGACTACATTGGCTCAACCATGAAGTCCTCATTATACCAGAGTATTCTAGAGACTAATGTCATTCCATCAGCAGCTAAAATCCACTCATGCAACAGGACCATGCTCCCAAACACAAATTCTTAAAAAAAAAAAAAAAGGACGAAGGTGTTCACTGACTAAAACGCTGCAGATCTTGAGAGAGCTGTGCATAAATGAAATCACAAAAAACTGAGGCAACATCATAAAGAAGGGTGGACCAGCATTCAACAACAATACAATATCAGTTAAGGTCCTGCTAAATGAATAATAGTCATTAAATACATTATTTTCCAACACAACAGTTGTAACTGAGGTGTATTCTTCACGTGTCACTATTAATCAGGAGTGAAGTGTGAAATGTAGCATCACAGATGTGAGCTCAGCCACACTTCCTCTGTCCAACGAGGATTAAGATGGATGGATGCAAAGACTCACATCTGCACACACAAACAGACTGAGTGCCAGGTGGATTTCTAGACATTAATCTGGGGCTTGTTTCATTTGAGGATTGTAGGTGTTCTTAGGGAAATGACTTAATTGGACTAAATTAGTGTCCTCTGGGCTCCTAAGTGATTTACGGAGACTTGTCTCAGCTGTGAAATATTCCTTTTAGCCGAAGCTCAAACGGTGGCGCAAAACTGTTTCCCTTCTCTGGAGTCGCATAAAAGCCTTTAAATTCCAAACGTGCAGCAGCTGGGAATTGATGGACTCGTTTACTTTTCTATTTTTAGATTTTTAAGGGGAAACTCAGGTGTTCAGAAACAGCAGGTCTGAGTGTGAAATGCTCCATATTTTAGCCCAAATCTCTTGTGCAGCGGGTCAAGGAAGGAGGAAGAGAAGAAGGGAGAAAAGAAGGAAGGAAGGAAAGAAGGAAGGAAGGAAGGAAGGGAGAAAACAAGGAAAGAAGGAAGGAAGGGAGAAAAGACGAAGGGAATAAGGAAGGAGAGAGCAGGAGGAAAGAAGGAAGGAAGGGAAAAAAGGAGGAAGGAACGAAGGAGGGAAGGGCGGAAGGAAGGAAGGAAGGAAGGGAGGGAGGGAGAAGGAAGGGAGAAAACAAGGAAAAAATGAAGGAAGGGGGAAAAGAGGAAGGGAAGAAGGAAGGAGAGAGCAGAAGGAAGGAAGGAAGGAATGAAGGAAGGAAAGAAAGAAGGAACGAAGGAGGGAAGGGAGGAAGGAAGGAAGGAATAAGGAAGGAAGGAAAGAAAGAAAGAAAGAAGGAACGAAGGAGGGAAGGGATGAAGGAAGGAAGGAAGAAAAGAGGAAGGGAAGAAGGAAGGAGAGAGCAGGAGGAAGGAAGGAAGGAAGGAAGGAAGGAAGGAAAGAAAGAAAGAAAGAAAGAAAGAAAGAAAGAAAGAAAGAAGGAAGAAAAGAGGAAGGGAAGAAGGAAGGAAGGGAAAAAAGAAGGAAGGAAGGAATAATGAAAAGAAGGAAAGAAAGAAGGAAGGATGGAAGGAAGGAAGGGATAAAATAAGGAAGAAAGGAAGGAAGATGATTGAAGGAAGGAAGGAAGGAAGGAAGGAGGGAAGGGAGGGAGGAAGGGAGAAGGAAGGGAGAAAACAAGGAAAGAAGGAAGGAATGGAGAAAAGAGGAAGGGAAGAAGGAAGGAGAGAGCAGGAGGAAAGAAGGAAGGAAGGAAGGAAGGAAAGAAGGAACGAAGGAGGGAAGGGAGGAAGGAAGGAAGAAGGAAGGAGAGAGCAGGAGGAAAGAAGGAACAGGAGAATTAGGTCATTTTGACCCAAAAACAGTACAAGGGTTAAGTTCTGCATAACTGTATGTTTGTTTTTTTTTTTTTTTCAAAGATTTTTTTGGGCTCTAGTGGCCCTTTATTGGAGATGCAGACTGGAAAGGGGTAGAGAGAGAGAACGGGGAAGACACGCAGCAAAGGTGCGCGGGCTGGATTCGAACCCGCGACCGCTGCAGGAGGAGGACTGTAGCCTCAGTATATGGCCCGCTGCTTAACCCACTGCGCCACCGAGCGGCCCGCATAACTGCATGTTTTTAACGGTAATGTCAGACATTTGTTTTTTCTTCTGTGAACAGGTACTCGACCAACATGAGAGATCACAGCTACATCATCACTTTCTTCTCCACCTGCTTCATCTTGCCTCTCGGGGTCATATTCTACTGCTACGGGAAGCTGCTCCGCAAGTTAAGAAAGGTCAGTTCTTTTCCATGCACACGGAAAACAGTATTTCAAGGAAATGCACTTTGGAAGATATTTGCTTTGGATGTGGTGGGCTGAATACTCGTGTCACCATTATTGTTCTTCATACAGGAAAATATTCCTGACTTGATCTCCGATGTGAGTGTTAAATGGAAGATATACAACTGAAGAGCTAGTTGAGGTTTATATGAAAAAGTTTTGCAAATAACTAATAAATAATATCAAGGAAGGAGGGAGAAAAGAAGGGAGAAAAGAAGGAAGGAAGAATGAAAAGAGGGAAAGAAAGAAGGAAGGAAAGGAGAAAAGAAGGAAGGAAGGAAGGAAGGAAGGAAGGAAGAAAGGAAGGAAGGAAGGAAGGAAGGAAGGAAGGAAGGAAGGAAGGAAGGAAGGAAGGAAGGAAGGGAGAAAATAAGGAAGGGAGAAAATAAGGAAGGAAGGAAGGAAGGAGAGAGCAGAAGGAAAGAAGGAAGGAAGGGAAAAAAAGAAGGAAGAAAGGAAGGAAGGTAGGAAGAAGGAAGGAAGGAAGGAAGGAAGGAAGGAAGGAAGCAAGGAAAGAAGGAAGGAAGGAAGGACAGGAGAAAAGAGGAAGGGGAGAAGGAAGGAGAGAGCAGGAGGAAAGAAGGAAGGAAGGGAAAAAGGAAGGAAGGAAGGAAGGAAGGAAGGAAGGAAGGAAGGAAGGAAGGAAGGAAGGAAGGGAGAAAACAAGGAAAGAAGGAAGGAAGGCAGAAAAGAGGAAGGGAAGAAGGAAGGAAAAAGTTTTTATATGAAAAAGTTTTGCAAATAACATTTTAAAGTCGGCAGCAGAGACAAGTGAGGAGAAGGAAAGGATTCACTACTCGACTACACTACTCAGAATGTGATGCACGTCTGCTAATACCGACCATACACCAGATAACTTGTCAAAAACTTCCCAGCAGTCTCTTTTAATATGCAGTTTGTACCACAAATGTGGGGCAGTACACTCACGTGTTGACAGATTTACAGTCAAAACGTGTAAGTGTACATACTCATTCTCGATTGACTTCCCAAATATGCCGCTATCCATCCTCATGATGTCTGATGTACCAGGAAGAAGCAATGAAGCTTACTATGTCAACAGATCAACTTCATGTACTCTGCTGATTTTCAAGTTATGGCATTTGTGAAATGTTCAGAATGTTCAGAGGAGTAATAGAGTTAAGTAATGCACATCACACTGCACAAACAGAAGCAGAGGAACACACTATCATATCATCTCCAAGTTAACATAATAAAACTAGGGGTTTTTCTGGAAAATGCACAAGGACTATAAAATATGTTGTGTCTAAGGCTCTATTGATCTGCTTCTCATCTTTATTACTGCTCCTCAAGCCATGCATTTCCCCCCTATTAGGGGCTGCTTCATGCTTAGATAGAGTGCAGATTTTAAGGGTTAAGGGAATAACATGTGATTTTCAGAATTCTATATATAAAGTGTTTATATTTTACCAGAAGGCAGTGGGGTGAACAGTGTGTGTCCAGGGCGAGTGTGATCTTTGGTGATGTAGCTGGCTTTCTTTTGGAGTTGGCCAGTGTAAATGTCTCTGAGGTGGGGTAGTGATGAGCCAATGGTCCGCTCTGCCGCCCTTACCACTCGCTGCAGGTTTTTGCTGTTCTCCGTAAAGCTCCCAAACCACACAGTGTGCCTGTAGGCCAGAATGCTTTCTATTGCTTGACTTGTAAAGGTGTAAAGGTGCGTATGGAGGCGCTGGGGGAGGTGAGCAGAATTTACAGTTGTGTATCTTGTGACTTTCTTGCTTGATGAGAGATTTGTGTCGTCCAGGTGAGGTCAGCAGAGATGTGCATGCCAAGGAACTTGAAACTGACCACCCTCTTTACCTCCTCTCCCACTATACAGAGGCCATTGTTACCTACTAGGTTTTAGGGATGTTTAGGTCCAGCTTATTGTCAGTACACCACTGTACAATATGCTGAACTTCCTCTCTATAGACTGCCTCATCGTTGTTTATCAGTCCTACAACGGTGGCATCGTCAGCAAACTTGACAATGGTGGTTGTGGGTTGGGTGGAGGCGCAGTCGTGTGTGTGAATAGTGAGTAGAAGAAAGTGCTAAGGACACAGTCCTGCAGGGTACCTGTGTTTAGGATGAGGGTAGATGAAGACACGTCTCCCATCTTAATGTTCTGTGGTCTGTTGCTCAGAAAGTCCAGAATCCAGCAGGACGTTGAGCTGCCTAAGCCTGAGTTGCACAGTTTTTGAACCAGTTTGTAGGACTTAACTGCATCCTCGGTTGACCCGTTTGCCCTATATGCAAATTCATGTTGGTCTATGTCAGCAGGGATTGCAGCTTTAATGATGGCAAGAATGAGTCGCTCAAAACACTTAGTGATGATGGGTAGTCTTTTAGGAAGTTCACTATGCTTTTCCTAGGTACTGGGATTATGGTAGCTGTCTTGAGACAGGTTGGGACTCCAGCCTGCAGGAGCAAAAGGCTGAAAATCCTGCTAAGTACCCCTGCCGGCTGGTCCCTACATGCTTTAAGGATCCTTCCTGTGACACCATCAGGGCCAGCTGCCTTCCTTGTGTTGAGTCTGCGAAGGTTGGCTCTGACTTGGTGTTGCTGTAGTTTTTCGGGGGTGTCTATCTGGTGTCGGGCGGAAGCAATGCTGTTCAAGTTTCTTGGCTGTTCAAAGTGTGCAAAAACGTTCTTGAATCAATCTGAGAATAAGTAGCCTGTGGCGTCAGTGTGGACGGAGTGCTCTTTATCCCCATTTCCACTGAGCGGTACGGTATGGTTTAGAACACAGGTGTCAAACTGAATCCCAGAAGGGCCGGTGTCCTGCATGTTTTAGATGTTTCCCTGCTTTAACACTCCTGATTCTAATTAATCATCGTCATCAGCTTGTCGTCCAGGGCTGAACAATTCTGTTAATGACACAGTCACTTGTATCATGGTGTAATGAAGCAAGGAAACATCTAAAACCTGCAGGGACACCGGCCCTCAAGGACTGGAGTCCGACACCCCTGGTTTAGAAAGTTCCAGTCAATTAAGGTGAATGTTTCCACTACGAGTGGGAGCACTGCAGCCCATGTGGGGTGTAGACCAAATACCGGGCGTGGTGTCATATTAGTGCGACGACAACAAAAGTGAAGCAACCTTGGAGACACTACCAAGAGCAACAGTGAAAATCATCCAGCAGCTCGTCATTGTTACGCTTGGCTTTTGGTACTTCGTATGTATAATCATTGCCACATTGTTTGAGAGAAAATTGCAGGCAGCAAAGAGTCTTTACAAATGCTCACGCTGGTTTTGAGCTTCCTTTTGTCGTGGGTAGTGACATTTCCTGCCTGCCAATCAAAGGATGGTATTGTGTGATGCCAGAAGCTCTGCCCTAACCGTATCGTGCCATTTTTCTATAGACCTTTCAAACAGGGGCCCAACAATTGTATGGTTTAGTTTAATCTGACCATTTTATAATGGAAACACACAAAAACCGTACTGCTCATTGAAAACCGGCTTTTGTAGCCAGTTAATGTTCCTGTCAAACCACAGCTTTGGGTTAGGGAAACCTCCAACAGGAGAGGAGACATTCTCAGAGCAGAAGTTTGTTGGATAGGACAGTTGTAGTGTGTTCCTCCAGGTCTGTCCCCTCAGCAAAAACTGCCCAGTCTGTGTTCTCAAAGCAGTCTTGGAATTGTCTTGGTAGGTTTTTTTTTTCTTTGCAGATGATCTGAGATTCCAGGTGTGGCAGAGGTCTGGCTTTATAGGCATGTGAGATATTACCAGGGGTGCACACAAGCCGGTATTCGAGGGCTAGTCTACTGGATGTTTTAGATGTTTCCCTGTCTTCAACACACCTGATTCTAATCACTGGTCGTCATCAACATGTCATCAAGGTTTACACAACTCTGTTGGTGACACAGCCTTGTCTATCAGGGTTGTGTTGAGGCAGGGAAACATCTAAAATGTGAAGTAGACTGGCCCTCGAGTACCGGCTTGTGTGCACCCCTGGATATTACAGTGGATTTGGTCCAGAGTTCTATCTTCTCTAGTCGGGAAATGTATGTATTTGTACAATTTGGGGAGGAGAGACTTCGTATTGGCATGGTGAAAGTAATGGCTGGCTGACGCAACATCTGCTGTCTAATGAACCAATGTTGCCTCTCCAGTGCTAGCCAAGTGTTAGCTTGTGGTGGTACATAGGCAGCCTACTGATGTAAATTCCCCCGGGGTAAGTTAAAGGTCTGCACTGTAGTATCATTCAGTCAGGGGAGCAGTGGCATTAGTGCATATTCAAACTGCCTTTTTGGTTTATCCGTCCATCGCCCTGGCTACGGTAGGCTTTGTTTAAACCGAGTAACACGTACACATTTGGCCTCTCTTTCCTCCAGGTATCTCATGGTCGTCTAGCAACTGCCAGGAAGCCCGAGCGGCAGGTGACCCGCATGGTCGTAGTGATGATTGTGGCATTTATGGTGGGCTGGACACCGTATGCAGCCTTCTCCATACTGGTCACAGCTTATCCAACCATTGAACTCGATCCCAGGCTGGCAGCAATTCCCGCTTTCTTCTCCAAGACGGCTGCCGTCTACAACCCAATCATCTACGTCTTCATGAACAAACAGGTAACTGCTCATTTTACAGCAAGGATCACATTTAGTGATGCACCGATTGTTCGGTAACCGAAATTGTTCGGCCGAAAATGGCAAAAAAACACTTTCGGTGTTCGGTGGAATAAGTGGGGAAAAAAAACGAACAATTAATAACGGCGTTGTAATATAAGGAAATAGACTGGCCGCTCCGTCCCGTAACGTTGCGCACTACATAAATCGTTGGCCAACCAAAAACTAACCCCATAAGAATTTTACCTAATAGACTGGCCGCTCCCGTAATAAATCGTTGGCCAAGCAAAAACTAACCCCATAAGAATTTTACCTAACATTCACCAGGAGGTGGAACCAAAACAACATAATGCTGGGAAATTTAAAAAAATTCATTTTTTTATGTTCAATAAATATTTTCTACCTTGTAATTTTGTAAAAGATTTTTTTCTTTTAAAAACATGCCTAAATCAAATTTATTTGATTTATGCAATGGTGAAAAAATTGGCAAAATAAATGAAAAACTGCTGAAGAACCATGTTCGGTATTGTTCGGTATTCGGCCAAGTGTTTATTATTATTTTCGGTTTCGGCCACAAATTTTTATTTCGGTGCATCACTAATGACATTTGCACTTCCAGACGTCACCAAATTGTCTACATTGGTTGCTATTATACAAGAAAGTTTAATTTCCAATCACGTTTAGATGGCTTCCCAATTGCAGGTTCCTTCCAGTTTTAGCTTTACCGAAGGCTCCTTGCAAATCACCAGGATCAAATTTATTTTAGCATCCATCCATGCCCCCCCTCCACAGCATCTGCGAGCAGCAGCTTTGCTCAATCTCTGGTCTTTGATAGCGGCGGAATTGATGTTTCTGTTTGTGTCATATTACTTCCCGAGAGACTGTACTGAGACATCTGTAGAAAACTGATCTGAATAACATTTCAAATCAAGATGGCTTTTCTGTTGTTGTGTCTCTCAATAATTTATGATGAGTGGATGAAATCCAGGGACTGCATTTGTCCATGTGTGTCTGCAAAACAAATTTAACAAGCCGCCCATAGCACTTGTGAGTTTGAATTTTTGAAAGACTGGAACAAATAAATGAAATGTTTCATTACTAGGTGTCCACGATGATAGAATGCCAACATTAGGAAATAGCAAAACCGCCCTGATTTTTTCTCTCTGTTTTTGGAGCCTGAAATGTAAAACAATTATTGTACATAATCAAATGTAACATCATAAAATACTTCCTCATCATCCCAGCTTTTTCTGATTTGGGTTTGAATCAGAAGCTATTAATTGGTAAACTGCTAACCCTAACAATACTACAATACTGTGTGTGGACAAAAGTGATGCTTGAATGTTTGCGGAGCCCTTGAGAATCTTCTGTTAGTCTTGATCAATAAATGTGATGGAAAAAAAGATCCATTGCTCTTTCAGCACAATTGCTTATTGCTGTACTTGAGTAAATCTGCTGCAGTATGCACGTGTAAACGTGGATCAACACGTTCAGTAAAGACAAATGTTTTTGCAGATTAATTGTAATGCCAGTGATTATGTCTAGACTGCCAGCTCAAATCAGATTTTTAGTATATCCAGGTGGTATGTAAGTACATTGTAGACATTCTGAGCAGTAAAAAAACACATGCATATTATATGTACAGTATGTATATATATATATATATATATATATTAGGGCTGGGCAACAACATTTTTAATCGCGATTAATTGCATGATTTCCCTGATTAATCACGATTAATCACATTGTATATGCAAAATAGAATAATGAATTCAAAAGTTGTGTAAAGTGCACTTTTATTTATAAAAGTATGAACGAAAGTGCTATAACATTTGTTGTGCAAACATCTCAGCAAACATCAGCACTTGTCAGTAACACATATTTAATGTAAAAATGTCAAATAAAATATAGCTTATTGCCACTGCCAGGGCATTAATGTCATCCTGTTTTTTTTATGAAAAATAAAAAAAGTACCAACAAAATCCTGATCCACTATCATGACATTAAAACAGGCAATTTCTGAGGAAACAGCAGAAACTTTTAACGGGGAGCAGCATTACCGTCGATATTCAGCACCAAATGTCCCTGTTAGAAAGTGTGAAGCACAAAAAAAAAAATCACTATTGAAATTTCCTTTCCAGGGGTCGAATCCGCCGTCTGGGAGAACTTTAAAATGAAAATGTCCATGTAACCGTAATTTGACCGCTCTCCATGTCTGTTTTAGCTTTTCGGCATGTTTTTCCGCCAACTTTCTTCCGGTTCCGGAGCAGCCGGCAAAAGACTTTTCAAAACAAAAGAATGTGAGCAACATGCGTTAATGCGCGATAAAATATATGTCGGCGTTAATAAATGAATGAGTTAACGCCTCAGCCTGCCTCAGTATTGTTGCCCCTGACGGCTACTTGGAGCACGATAATGAGCCATGACACATAGGGGTGGGTTAAAAATATCGATATATCGATATTTTATCGATATACATGTGTAGGAACAATTATCGATACATAAATCCAAGTATCTATAAAAAAAAAAATATATATATATATAGGCTATATATATTACGGAAGAAAAAATATTTGAGAGGGGAAGATTTTTTTCTATTGTGCATTTCGAGAAAAAAGTCGGAATGTCGATATTAATATTGAAATACAATTTCAAGAATAAAGTCAAAATTTATCATTTTTTCTCAACATTTCAACTTTATTCACGAAATTTTGACTTTTTTCTCAACTTTTCGACTTTTTTCTCGAAATTGTACTTCAACATTAATCTCGACATTTCAACTTTTTTCTCGACATTTCGACTTTTTCAACCTTTATCGATATACATGTGTAGGAACGATTATCGATACATATCCAAGTATTGATTAAAAAAAAAATAAAAATTATATATATATATAAGTAAAAAGCTAAAACAGACAATTTTATATATAAAATTATATAAAGTCAAAATTTTGCATTTTTTCTGAACAGCTCAACTTTATTCACGAACAATATGCACAATAAAAAAAAAATCTTCCCCTCAAATATTTTTTCTCCTGCATGGTCCTAATACTCTTCCGTGATATATATATATATATATATATATATATATATATATATATATATATATATATATATATATATTGAAATATATAATGTATGTACAAAACGGGGAAAGGTGGCATGTGCCACAATGCAGCTCCATGAATGTAAGGAGATAACGGAAACCTTTAAGGGCCAACTGCTCGTAGAAATGACTCCTTTTTCTTTTTCAAATTCTTTAGCATCCCCCAGAACATTCACTTCACTCATGTTATATTTGCTTTTAATTCTTAATCAATTTTGAACTGCTGCACACTTTCATGACCACTGCCACATCAAGTCAATTTATGACACGCCATTTCCACTGAGGTCTTACAAAGTTCATGGTGCCATATCGTCTAATCCGTTTATGTTGTATTATTCCTCGATAGGGCACTTTAGAGTGAATGTCAAAACGGACGAGGCACATTACGACAAACATGAACACATGAGACGTGTCCTCGGAATAATTTACAGCGTTCATACATAGACGGCCTTGACCGGCACCTTGATCATCCACACAGTCCTGAGCCTTTACACGGGTCAGCCAGAGTTTCCACTAAGACCTTGACTAGATTTAAACAGAAATGAGTGGGCAGATTCCAGTCGGAACAGGAATGCTTCTGACAAACAGCCAGCGCTCGTATGAATTCAGCCGACCTCTTGTGCTTGATTTTGTCTCTGTGCGTTAGCTAGCAAGGTGAGGTCAAACGGAGTCTGAGGGGATTTACATGGTGCATAACTAATGCCACTTGTGATTTCAGAGGTAGAGCGCCTCTAGGGATCTCAAAAGGTCAAAAGGTTTCGACTACAGGATACCTCTGTATCACTTCAGATGGAGGGTTTTAAAATCCCTTTCACATGAGCCTTTAAACGCTCTTTGATCTCTAAATACCGTGCCAGTTTATCAGTCAGAGAGGAAAGAAGAGAAATAATAAAAAACACGATTCACAATGAAGTGTGGGCTCTGACAAAATTTTTAATGTGTTAGGATGATTATACAGGACTGTCTCAGAAAATTAGAATATTGTGATGAAGTTCTTTATTTTCTGTAATGCAATTAAAAAAACTAAAATGTCATACATTCTGGATTCATTACAAATCAACTGAAATATTGCAAGCCTTTTATTATTGTAATATTGCTGATTATGGTTTACAGTTTAAGATTAAGATTCCCAGAATATTCTAATTTTTTGAGATAGGATATTTGAGCTTTCTTAAGCTGTAAGCCATGATCAGCAATATTAAAATAATAAAAGGCTTGCAATATTTCAGTTGATTTGTAATGAATTCAGAATGTATGACATTTTTGCATTACAGAAAATAAAGGACTTTATCACAATATTCAAATTTTCTGAGACAGTCCTGTACACTCACTTTCAGTGGATATTTATGAAAATAATGTTTTAAAGTCGTAGTGGTGGTGGAGTTGCATTTGAACGTGTTTCATGTCTCCTCGTGTATACAGGCGCGCAGGAAGACGTTTTTGCCAGGGGGTGCGGGGTGCTGCGGTTCTCCTTTAGAAATCACTTGCCCCTCCCCTGCATGAAGAACAGCTGAGACAGTGCGCACAAGCTTTACCAAAACATAGAGAACCAACCATCTACAGTAAAAAAGGAACATGACTATAATTATTATCATAGGCGGCGGGTGACAGAAAATATTTGGTGAAGCTATAGGCCTACAGGGAGGAATCCTCGAAAATTTTGAAGTTTTTTTTCACCCAAAACAGTTGCATAACAATGATTTGAGCATAATTTGACCAATATTACCGGCAGTGCAGTCTCCTCCTCCTCCCGGGTCATCGCTGCTCATATGACCGGCTGCACCATCAGGTGAGCCGGTGTTAAGACACTGGGAGGGTCGCTGACGCGGTGGCTGCCTGCAGTGCAGCGGTGCAGTCGCTCTCCTCCGACTCACTGTCACATTGGCAGCAGCTTCGGCAATGTTTATCTTGGTCTTGACTTGGAGCTTTGTGTTGTGTTTTGAAAGGAGCGCTGCTGGCTGTGCATTTGTAATTGGCGGACAAAAATGCGGATGTTTAAAAACAACATTTGCGGTTCTGATCACCTGAGCGGTCCGCAGACCAGGGGGGTGTGACTGGCTACTTTTCTTTTTTTTTAATTAAAATTACCCATATATTCAGCCTTCATCTCAAATGTGGCTTACAATGTTGTGGAACAGAAACAGCAACCACAAATATTTATATATTTATAATATTTTATTGTCATTTCAATTTTTCCAGGGGGTGCTGCAGCCCCTGCCGCACCCCCACTTCCGGCGCCTATGCGTGTATAGTAATGATGTTTTCGTTTTGAAGGCAGCTTCATAATTGTTCCTGCTGCAGAATTAAACATTTTTTCATGACATCAGGGTGGGGGGAAAGCGAGGCCGGTTTTAGGGGGGGCAGGGGGGGGCTGTGAAAATAAAGTTTATAATCACTGCCTCGGTGCTCCCGTCTGCCCACTCTGCTGGTATTTAGTTTACTTTAGTTTAGTTTATTGTTTTTGCACAGTTTTAAAAATATACAGGAAATATCAAATATAAATACTATAGTTGCAGGAAGAGGCAAAAACCCAATGGGCTTATTTGAAGCCTCCACCGAAGTTATTACAATTTCATGTGTTATAAAGAACACAAGATTAACATACAGAAACAAAAAGTATAACTACACAAAAGTGATGGCAAACTCATAATGCAATATATAAATAATAAAGAATAAACACAAAAAATAAGTGTGTGTGTGTGTGCATGGGATATTGTTTTTACAACTTATATTACTTATATTGACTCCTTAGCAAATAAGACGGTTCATGTCACTATGAGTGAAACACAAAAAAACAAACAAAAAGAACATGGATACATGTACAACATTACATCGGGAAAACAGTTACCAAACAGCAGTCAAGTTCCTTCAAACGTCTTTTGTAACATTTCAAAGAGGAAGAGTCTTTGCCAAGTGGGAAAAATCATTCCACAATTTAGTCCCTAAATCTCACGGAAAATTGACGTCTGCAAGTGATAAATTTAGGAGGATGAAGATCTGAGGATTGTCCAGTTGAATAAGAATGAACCTGTGAATTTAATTTAAAGTAAGGCTTGAACTGTCAAGGTATCAAGAAAGACATGCATTGTTTCTTTAAGCCTATAAGCAAAAGCCTCCGAGACGCCTCTCTCCATCCCGGCGGAGGCTGCGGTCCTGTGCAGGCTCTGGAGCCGCCAGCCTGCCGCGGGACCTTTTAAATCCACGCAGAGCCTACGCCGTGGGGTACGATTGATTGATAAAAAAAAAAAAATCAAACCAAAGAAAAGCAAAAAACATAAAATAAATGCAGCCTCAACAGGGCACAAGCCAGTGTCCAATTTGTGCTGGTCCCAAGCCCGGGTAAATGCAGAGGGAAGTGTCAGGAAGGGCAATTGGGTTAGCATATCGGTACTGTTGGTCAAAGAAGGAGAAGATAGATGAACTGATATAATGATAGCATAGTTTTCTATGCATTTCGGGGGTTTGACCCACCAAAATCTTTTCGGCGCGGGCAGCGTCGCCCACCCTACGTTTCAGTCTGCCCACCTTAGTGGGCCTCGCTAAATCCGGCCCTGGGGGAAAGAGAGGTGTGCTTGCAATTCTTGCCACATTTCAGCAGTTATGAGGCTCGTTAAACACCTACTGTAGTTCTGGGTTTGGTAATCCTGAATTCTTCCACGGGCTTAAAAAAACCAGAGCCAAGAAAAAGGTCAATCAGAGGTTTTAGATTTAAAGTAGTGCACAAAACACTGATTGTTGGGCTGTGAGGGATAAATGTGTTGAAAATATTATGTTCTTTCCAGACTAACCATTTAAAAAAAGAACCACTTCAAATGGTTTAATTCCAGGTATTAAATTAGATATTCAACCTTTATTTGTCCATAAAATGTAATAGCACGTCTTTCCTCATTGAACATTTTGGGATCTATGAATTTATAAACCCTCCTTCACCTTTTAACACCTTTTTGCTCGCTCTCTTTCTGCATACAGTACGCTCGCCAGCCCAAGAGGCCTCACTACAAAGTGATTTCCCTGTTTTATGTTCAGCAGCTCAGCTGTTATTGTTTTTATAGTTATGTGATGAGTTTTTACGAACCGGAATAAATCTTAATTTTGCAGAAACGGCACACAGTAGAGACTTTTTAGTGCACATGTCAAATAAAACCACCCAAAACTGGACTGCCGCCCCGGTCCTGGTTCTCTCTCACAACTCTTTCAGCCGTTTACGGCAACATCATGTCACATACACAGTAACAACGCGGCTACAGGACGATGCTATCGCACGGAGCCAAAGACGACATTCAATTCAATTAAACTCAGCTTTATTCCTGTAGCTCTAAATCATGACGAATGTCCTCAAGGCACTTCAATGATACAGCTAAACCAATTCCAAAGTAGTCCAACTAAAATAGATCCAATAGAAAAGTAATAAAAAGTTATTGCTTGCTAAGGAGACTAACAGACTGCATCAAAACTTTTCCTCGATACAAACCCCCCCATCCTGAACTAGAAACCTCTGGCAGAACCAGAGGTTGAGAGGACGGGAAAGAGAACAGGAGCGCCTGCTCTGTTTCACATTTCACATTTTGTTTTTTTCTTCTTTCTTATAGTACTGGAGTTGAGGGGGGATGAGGGGGGATGGCATTCCCTCCTGAAATAAAAATGGTCCAAATCATCCCCCCTGTAAAACTGCCATCCCTCCTTTCCATCCCTTATGTTATTTCATCAATGAATGTGGTTTTACTGCTATTTCAACATTTAGGCCCCGTTTACACGGAGCAAAAACAGTGATGTTTTCATGCATTTTGGCCGTTCGTTTACACGAAAACGAAGCTCAAAGTCACCAAAAACCATCATTTCTAAAAAACTCCGGCCAAAGTGGAGATTTTCAAAAACTCTGTTTTCACGTTTGCTTGTAAACGGAGGGAAACTGACATTTAGGCTTCAGAACGACACATTATGCAACAGAAACGTCACCAGCGTCATGTGTACAACCTGTGTTTACAATTAGTTTGGCCACCGTCAATATTTTCTTGTATTTTACCTTTTTATATTCTAAAGTCACACTTAAAAGTAACTCCACTTTTCTGTCACTCCAAACCAAAGACTCTCGTTCATCTTGGAAGTAACTGGAAGTTACTTGTGTCATTTGTTGATGTTTTTTTCCAGGATTCCGATTGGCTAGCATGACTTTATCTTCTCGTTACACTGCCCCCTGTAGGTTTGGCTGCTCATAGCACCTTAACAGATATTTATGCAGGTTCCTGGAAATGATGGTATTTTTCAAAACGTAGATGGGGAAATATCTGTTTTTGTAAATACCCGGCTATGTGGAAACGTGGCCTAAATTGCCCGTAGGTGTGAGTGTGAGTGGTTGTTTGTCTGTATATGTGGCCCTGTGATGGACTGGTGACCTGTCCAGGTGTAACCCCTGCCTTTCACCTGAAAATAGCTGGGATAGGCTCCAGCAGACCCCCGTGACCCTGCAAAGGATAAAGCGGGTTAAGATAATAGATGGATGGATGGATATTAAATATAAATATTTATATATTTATTGCTTTTCAGAATTTCAAAGATACAGAGCAGACAAATGAAAAAAGAAAAGATAAAAGATAAAAGAAAAGCCTCCCCCCACCCTCAAACCAAACAAAACTTGAACAGATTCAGCACATCTCGTAAGAAAATAGTAAAGGTTGCAATCCATACAATAAACTAAGTATAATTAAAGAAGACTGTACAAAGTAAAAAGTAAAATAAGTAGTACACACAGCAAGGAGGTTCCTATTGATACATCAATCTTTTCTTTGAAACCATTTCAGTACAGGGTCCCACATTTTCTTAAACATGTCTTCGTTACGAAGTCTCAGTCTCTCCATGTGAATTTGGTGGAATTTGGAATTTGGTAGGTGGATTTCTCTCAGCCACAAATCATATGTGGGTGCAGTGTCTGCCCTCCATGTCCGGAGGATAAGCTTTTTTGCAATCACATTTCCAAATAGAACAGCCTTTTTCTGATATTTGTTGGCAAAAGACAAAGGGGTAGTTGCCCTGAGAACGGCTACAAGTGGATCCTGCTCCCAACATCTCCCATAAGCCCTAGAGAAGCAATGGAAAATACCTTTCCAGTATTTATTAAGTTTACTGCATAACCAAAAAGAATGTACTAAATTACCAGTCGCAGACTTGCAGACAAATGGGTGAAACGTTGGGAAAGAAACTGCAGCTTTTCTCTAGGCCAGGGGTCGGCAACCCAAAACGTTGAAAGAGCCATATTGGACCAAAAACACAAAAAAACAATATGTCTGGAGCCGCAAAAAATGAAAAGTCTTGTATAAGCCTTAGAATGAAGGCAACACATGCTGCATGTTTCTGTATTAGTTTTTTTTAGATTTCTTTTTTAATTATGCACTTCGAGAAAAAAGTTTAAATGTCGAGAAAAAAGTCGAAATGTCAAGAAAAAAAGCGGAAATTTTGAGAAAAAAGTCGACATTTCAAGATTAATGTTGAAGTACAATCTTGAGACAAAAGTCGAAATGTCGAGAAAAAAGTTGAAATGTCGAGAAAAAAGTAAAAATTTCGAGAAAAAAAGTCGAAATATCGAGATTAGAAAGGAAAGGAAAAAGGAAGAAAAAAGAGGAAAAAAAAGAAGAAAAAAAAGGAAAAAAAGGTCAAACATTTTTGAAAAAGCTCCAGGAGCCACTAGGGCAACGCTAAAGAGCCGCATGCGGCTCTGGAGCCGCGGGTTGCCGACCCCTGATATAGAAGAATACAGTCTACGTAACGTCGTAAACTGTATAAGACAGTGCCTGACATTCACAGAACAGTCATGTAGACTTTTCAAACATTCATCCCATACTTTTTCTTCCAATTCTACATTCAGCTCATCCGTCCATGTCTGCTTAATACTTGCTGTATTCGATGAAGTATTGCTTTGTAGAATCTGGTAAAAGAACGAAACCGCCCCTTTAGCAATAGGCTCGAATTTGTTTATTACCTCAAGGGCCTCATGCTTTACCAGAATTTCAAAATTGGGTAAATGCGTCCTGACATAGTCTCGGATTTGAAATAATCGAAACAGGATAGATTTGGGAATGTTGTATTTAGCTACAAGTTGTGAGTGTGATCCAAAAGTGCCATTAATGTATAAGTCAAGTGATGATATTTGATGATTTATAATTTCATGACTTTATTCTTATAGAATCCTACGGTGGCCGAGACCCGCCATTTAGGGTTGCCACCCGTCCCGTAAAATACGGAATTGTCCTTTATTTGAGAAAAAAATGTTGCGTCCCGTATTGAACTAATACGGGACACGATTTGTACCGTATTTTCATTAACTTTTACACCATATTCTAGTTGAATTATTGAAATAAATGAACCTTTA
Source organism: Cololabis saira (assembly GCF_033807715.1). NCBI lineage: Eukaryota > Metazoa > Chordata > Actinopteri > Beloniformes > Belonidae > Cololabis > Cololabis saira. The sequence goes on from NC_084603.1 coordinate 16,727,264, forward strand.
CACCATATTCTAGTTGAATTATTGAAATAAATTAACTTTTACACCATATTCTAGTTGAATTATTGAAATAAGTGAACTTTTACACCATATTCTAGTTGAATTATTGAAATAAATTAACCTTTACACCATATTCTAGTTGAATTATTGAAATAAGTGAACCTTTACACCATATTCTAGTTGAATTATTGAAATAAATTAACCTTTACACCATATTCTAGTTGAATTATTGAAATAAATTAACTTTTACACCATATTCTTCACCTGTAGGCTATATTATACATCTGGGCTGATGTGGACATACATAGAATAGGAGGATATTTCAGTTGTATGGTTGTCTGTCTGTACAGTCATGAAAGTTCAATGCTATTAAAGCACTTTAAACTTTAAATCAAAGCATTTCGTTTTTTCATATAAAATAAACACATTTTTATTCAGTTTAGAAGTTTTGGGGCTTTTTTTTTGCTCCTGCGCTGCTGAAATCAGGGCGTCCCTTATTTCTATTTCTGAAAGGTGGCAACCCTACCGCCATTGCTGAAAATGAAAGTAACGCTGCAAACAGAAACAAACGCCGCTGCAAATAAAATAAACGCTTAGCAAATAAAATAAACGCTGCAAACAAAAAGAAACGCCGCTGCAAATAAAAGAAAGGCTTAGAAAATAAAATAAACGCTGCAAACAAAAAGATACGCCGCTTCAAATAAAAGAAACTCTGAAAATATAAAGAAACCCAGCTGCAAATAAAATAAAAAAACGACGCAAATTAAAAAGCCACAACGGAAGTGAATTACCGGGGACTATTTTTGCTGATGCACCGGTGTTTTTATGTGAGAGGAGAAGAAGAAGACGAAAAAAATTACACTCTCGGCCACCGTAGAATCCCCCCCCCATTCCCCTCAAGGTGGCTCCAATTTCTCCGGCCCTGGTGTGAAGCACGGGGAAACATTGTAATGAAGCTAATCCCCTTTTATCGTCCTGCTTTTCTCTCCAGTTCAGGAAGTGCCTGATCCAGCACTTCACCGGCATGGGGACCATCCCGGAGAGCAACATAAACCAGACCACGGACCGACCCGGAATCACAGCCGAGTCTCAGACCGGAGAAATGTCGGCCATCGCAGCCCGGATCCCCATGGGCGGCACGGCGCCGCCCAGATCTGAGGATTCTCAAACCGACTGCGGCTCGTTCGCTCAGCTTCCCATCCCAGAAAACAAAGTGTGTCCGCTGTAACCGCACACCTCGCCCCCATTGGTGTTCTCTCTCTCTCTTGTTTCGGTAACTTCTTGGACATCGCAACGAATGGACAAGAGGTAGAGAGTGCCGAGAGCTCGAAAGGATTTTCCGTGTTTAGGATTCTGGAAAAGTTTGTGGGGGGAAAAAAAGACAATGAAGGCAAAAAGGATGAACTGTGAATGACAGCGATGCTTCAAGGTTCACCCCATAGATACCTTGAAAATGCTGAGAACTCCTTCGTCCTGTTATCCGAGCTCGTCTTGGATATTTCCCTGACCATCGCTGCACATCTGGCAACGCATCACACTAGAGGGCACTTGATTCAACCTGATCGCATCTGCCTGTAAATCTCAATGGAAAAAAAAAGACAGGCTGCCAAAAACACAAACCTTTGCATCAGTCAGTCAGTCAGTGGAGGACTAGCCAGTGTGTTTTCAGAAACCACGATGCATCCGGCCTCTCATCTCGCCCTCGCCGTCTCCTTTGAAGCCCCCGTGATTGGCGCCTGCAGAGAATCCATTGTTTTTCTATGCTGTTTCAGTATTTGCTTTGGCAGCAAGTCCATTCATCTTTGCAAAGTCAAAAGCATGGCGTGGTCTTTTGAATTTAGATATTTTCACTTTATTGTTACCGACACAGACTAGTTTGGGTCAAAGCTTTCATGTTTAGTGAAGATGGTCAAGTTGACTTAGATAGAGATGCTGGTCCCCTGCTGCCTCCGCTACAGATGTAGAAAGACGAGATATTTATGAAGCAAGCGGAGCAGCAAACGCATGCATTCATGCAGCGAGGAGCTGACACACACGTGGGTAGCAGTTCACAGCTTATTCGAAAAAATAAAACCTATAGTTACTGTGACAAATACTACAAGTCACCAGTATATATCAATAGCACAAGAGCAGCTTTGACAATTAGCCATGTGTGAAAGCAACGGGGTATTTCCATCACAAGCACAAAGTCAGCAGCAATAGCTAAATAAAAGCCCAACATATTCAGCATTAGCTACAGTAGATGTAGCAGTGTTTGTTCAATTGTCTTCTACTTGACTTTGTAGTGCATGTTCGCTCAGTATTCCTCAGTATTTGTCAAAGACACTGTCATATGCTACTACAGTGATTATCTGTGTTATAATTGTAATGGTTTGGTGCCTGTTTTCAGTGTACTCCAGTGTTCTCAGTGTGGTCCTGTCACGTTTGAATGTTCCATCCAAAAGTAACATTTAGCATTTTTAAATGTCCTTTACATCCGTGCCGATTTTATTGTGATGCCTTAACGCCATAAAACAGTGGTAAAGATCTTGAAAATTAGGCTTCATTGCATACCCACCGTAGCTCTGAATTAGGAATTTACCTGTGTATTGTGAAACACCGCTCAGATGTTCAGACGTGGCGTTAACTCGCATCCCAGGTGATCGCATTAAACACCAGTGTGAATCCGACTCCGCTTAAGCAGAAGAGCTTTATTTCTTACTCTTGCTGTGCTTCAGAAAGGGTTCCTGTAGACGTGTTGCAGCCGGAGAAGTTACATTTTTGGGATTAAGGGCCAATCCCAATACACCCCCTACTTTCTACCACTAGCCCTAAAAATTAGTAGGGCCCTTGTAATCTTCCCTAGGGATTGGGACACCACTTGCTACGTCACCGCGTGGTTTACGTTCGGGTACGTAAGCGACTGCGTAGTTACGTTTGCACATACGTCACACCATATCAGGAAGCCCAGAGCTAAAAGCTGTTTTAATTTCCGCTGTAGCGCTGCTAATATGCCACTTTATTAAGTTTTAATATTTTTTCAGGCATAAAAGTAACCGTTAAAATCCCCAACCTGGGCTCAGTTTATCCAAATAATGCCTGTTAAGAAATTTGCTCCGACGTTTTCGGGATGAGAAGAGCTGCCGGCTTGGGAGCTGATTTATGGTTCCGCGTTAAATCGACGCAGAGCCTACACCGTACGGCGCGCGTCACCGCGTAACCTACGCCGTAGGCTCTGCGTTGGTGTAACGTGGAACCATAAATCATCCTTTATTCTGGCGAGATTTTCGCGGACAACGGGCAAAGGAGTGATTATGTACATCCACTGAGTGAATATTATGAAAGTAAAATATATATTTCTTGCTAGAAATGTAATTAAAATGCATTTTTATGCAGAAACTAACTCAAAATATTGATTTTATTCACTAAAAAATAAGAAATGTCCGCCATGTTTTTTTATTTTTATTTATTCAGTCTGCAAATGATGACGTAAAGCATTCTGGGAAATTTTCTAGCCCTCAGCGAGTCAGCATCTGAAATCCCTTGCTGTGAAGGGCTAGATTGATACCAACTAGCCCTCGTTATGCCCACTAGCCCTAGATGAAAAGAGGAATTGGGACACCACTACCCTCACAGGAACGCACAAACTTTAGGGGTAGTGCTGAAAAGTAGAGGTACGGGGGGGATTGGGACTGGGCCTAAAACCAGGGAGTACACATAAAGGCACACTATATAACGACATCATTCCAGACCAGGGGCAGTATTTCATGAGCACGTCCCCCTCGTCAAATCCAAACATAACCCTCACAACAGCAAACGTAGAAATGCAGCACAGTGATGCAACATAGAGGTGGAGCGGTCACAAGTTGAGGATCTTTTGTTGTTACGAAAACTGGACGACCTGAACTACATGTATGAACTTTTCTGGAGTCAAATGTCAAAAGAAATTATTAGAGGAAATGATTATTAATTCAATTCAATTCAATTTTATTTATATAGCGTCTAATACAACAAAAGTTGTATCTAGACGCTTTCCAGAGACCCATACCCAGAACATAAACCCCCGAGCAGTTATTACATAAACAATGGCAGGTAAAAACTCCCCTAGTGGGAGAAAAACCTTAAGCCAAACAGTGGCAAGGAAAAACTCCCCTTTAGGAGGGAAGAAACCTGGACCAGGACCAGGCTCATAAGGGGGGAATCTCCTGCCGAAGGCCAGACTGGTGGGTCAGGGACGGCAGCAGCACACAGCAGGCATGTGGAAGCAGTAACGGGATGACCAGGGGTGGGGACCGCAGGCCAGCACGCAGCTCCCGAAGCTCCGGCCCAATCAGCAAGTCCCAGGTTAGGTTCAGGGTCGGGGAAAGGTTGAAAAGGGGCAGGGCCAGGGAGAGGAGTCTTGAGGGACGAAGCTTCTCCCCCGCCCAAAAGGGGCCGTTACCCTGCCCCTCTCACTCCCACACTGCAGGATCCGGTGTTTTGCATTCAGAGATGCTCTTCGCCACCGGCAGAGGATCCTGCACCATGAACAAAAGAGAAAAAAGAGAAGAGAAGGGGGGGCCAGCACAATAAACTACAGGAGCGACTCTAACACACTAGAGTTTACATTACCTAGAGATTTACCAACACCAGCTAGAGGTTTACTAAACACTAACTATAGGCTTTACTAAACAGAAAGGTTTTAAGTTTAGTTTTAAAGGTGGAGGTGGTGTCAGCCTCCTTAACCCAGATTGGAAGTTGGTTCCATAGTAACGGTGCCTGATAGCAGAACGCCCGCCCTCCAAATCTACATTTGGATACTCTAGGAACTACGAGTAAACCTGCACTCTGAGAGCGGAGAGCTCTGACAGGAACATAAGGCACTATCAGGTCTGGTATTACCAGTTACTTTTGCTAAATGTGGTCCTTCAAGCTATTAAATTACAGTCTAATTAGCTTTTCACTGCTGCCTTTTGACCTAGCATTTGCTAAATGCTGCAGTGTAATATGTCTTCTCTCGTCTACGTGAGACGGCATTCACATCCTTGTCATTGTTGTGAGTTCTGCCATGTAAATACTCACGTCGGAAGAAAACCGCGGTCTTGCGATCATGAGCGGTCTGAGCAGTTTCTCGGTGCAGTAATGATGGACAGACTTGTGACAATTAAGTGAATTGAAGTGATTCTTCTTTTTTAAATTGAAAATTAGAACAAGCATACCGTTTTAATTTGCTATTTTTAGGTTTTTTAAATACCTGACATGTTTCGGCGATTCTTTTCGCCTTCATCAGATCGATTCTGATGAAAGCAAAATTAAATTGTAAAGTCATGGGCAAAGTGAACTTTATTAAATCAAACATACCGTTTTGTCGACCCAAACTTGCTAGTTTGTGGTGTAGAACGTATATCAGTAGAGATTTCATTCTTGCAGCCTCTTTGTTGTGCTCATTAATCCAATTCATCAACAGCATTTACAGATTTTAAAAGCACAAGAGACCATCAATTTTTTTTTTGCTATTGTTTTTTTAAGTGACTCCCAACTTTAAAACTCAGATATTACACAAACCCAGTCACTTCCTGTGATGCTATTTCTTTTTCAGATTCACAGATTCCAGTTCAGAATAGTTGCTTCCACCCGGCTTCATGTCAAGCACATTAGTCTAAGTCGACAACCAGCCTAGTATCAACAAAATCCAAATGATGAAAAAATGTGGACGTCAGTAAATGACTCGGGTTTGCAGTAAAAACTCATTTGTCCAAAGTGGGTCGCCTATTCTGCCCCCCCATCTCTCTGTTTTTGAGAAGTGGCTCGGCACCTCTGTACCAGTCTTCAATGAGGCCTGACCCTTTCCTGTCACGACCAGTTCGGTACATTCTGTACCAGTGGAAATGGCTGTGAACGGGAGAAGTACCAGGCACTACACACTGTAACTTTTTTGTAAGTTGAATATTTAGTTTAGTTTATTTATTTAGCAAAACAAATTGAACAATAAACGTAAAAACATTGAAATACATGCAAGGAAAGGAAGAAGCCTGGTGGCTTCTATAGAATCCTTTCCACATATGAATAAAAAACAAAACAAAAGCTACACAAGGGGGAGTAAAAAAACAAAAAACAAAAGAAAATGTAACTCAGATTAAATAATAAACACTACAAAAATGAAACAATAAGAAAGTTCTTTAAATGTTTTTTGAATATTGGCAAGAATGGTGATGATTTAAGAGATTTATTGAGTGAATTCCACAAGTGGGGAAAGATTGATGTTTAGATGTTCTACAAAACGGTAAATTAAAATCATCTTTGTGCCTTGTTGCATAAGAATGAATATCATAATTAACACAAAAGAAATAATGAAAAAAAATATAATAAATAAATAATATAATAAATAAATATTCATGGCTCACCAGGTATTTTGAACAAAGCATGTCACAGATATTTCGTAGAGACCTCAGGACTTGTAGTGGGATCGGTGTGAACAGACTCGTTCACAAATTCATTAAATTGTACTGAATGGAGAAAGCACTGATCTTTGCCTGGTAATTATTCAAAATTATGAATACTAAAATCATTTAATTTTTTTATTTTATTTATTTTTTGGGCGTAAACCTGGTAATCAGCCGTGCAGCTGCAGACCTACCGCCGTACAAGAGTTTGGTCCCAAAATGAAACCAGCAGCAGAACACTGCCAGATAACAAAAAGACGTGAGGAAAGCTGCAAACACCCAATCTTTACATCGTGGTCCGTCCTTCCATGTCAGCAGAGGTCCTGTGCTATAATAAAACTGCTTTCCCTCGGCGAGATGCTGAGAGATCAGAAAGGAACATCTAGCAATTGCAATTTCACTCAATATTTTTTGAATGTTTTCATTTAAAGGTCTGCACTTCTCATATCCTGATGACGGAGACTCGTACAAAACTGAGAACAGCAAAAAGAACAATTTATTTTTTTGGTCATCACACAGATAATACTAGTGGGTACCGGTCTACTGTTTTCAGAGTCTCCTCACAACCACATGGCAGACCCCACAGACCCATCAGTGCCACCAGATCCAGTAGCCTAGCCGTGTAGTGACTTTACTGTTGAGATCAACCCAGATAAATAACACGGGGGATAAATAAATCAAGCAAGCCTGAAAGTGTCACATTCGTTGGAAGGATTACAGACTGCACTGCATGCTGATAAAGGGAAGGTGCACTCCCAACCTCTCTAGATGAGTTAACGCTCCCGTTTCCCACCTCCTTCCCGGAGTCGGGGGGTGAGAAACAGCACTTGGCATGTCAATACCTGTTCTGCTGTATGTGTTGGGTGTCCTGAGTATTACTGTGTTGGATTTAATGGGTTAACAAGTGATAGATGCACGCTGTTTATAAGATTGTCTGTATTAAAGTATATTTTTGAAAAGCAAAATTGCTCGTTTTCTTGTATTAATAGTCTGTTTTTCATTTTCATTCAAGGGAATACTTGATTACGTTTAGAAAGCTTTGCCTAGTTCAGGGGTCGGCAACCCAAAATGTTGAAAGAGCCATATTGGACCAAAAACACAAAAAACAAATGTCTGGAGCCACAAAAAATGAAAAGTCTTGTATCAGCCTTAGAATGAAGACAAAGACATGCTGCATGTATCTATATTAGTTAGAACTGGGGGAAGATTTTTTTTTTCATTATGCACTTCGAGAAAAAAGTCGAAATGACGAGAAAAAAGTCAAAATTTCAAGAAAAAGGTCGAAATGTCAAGATTAATGTTGAAGTACAATCTTGAGAAAAAAGTCGAAATGTTGAGAAAAAAGTCAAAATGTCGAGGAAATAGTCAAAATGTTGAGGAAATAGTCAAAATGTCGAGAAAAAAGTTGAAATGTTGAGAAAAAAGTCAAAATTTCAAGAAAAAAGGTGAAATGTCGAGATTAATGTTGAAGTACAATCTCAAGAAAAAAGTTGAGAAAAAAGACAAAATTTTGAGAAAAAAGTCGAAATGTCGAGATTAAAAAGGAAAGGAAAAAGGAAGAAAAAAAGAAAAAAAGGAAAAAAAAAGGTCAAACATTTTTGAAAAAGCTCCAGGAGAGCCGCGGGTTGCTGAACCCCGGTCTAGCTCATGGTCTACAATCATATTATTGGCAAAATCACCCAAAAGAACTTTGGCTTCAAATGCTGGTCGTCTCTTCCCAGCCAACGCTTGGGTGGGGCCCAGGGGAGACACGAATGGGCTGAAAACCTGGGCCCCATACGAGACTGTTGATGGTTATACTCAGGTTATACTCAGGTTCATGGGTGATGAAAGGCCACGGGCTCAACTTTGCTGTCCTTTTGGAGTCATATGTGCAAACCCAAGTGGATCACTTGAAGAAAAAACAAAAAAGATTACATATTGACCCCATATGCTCCATTTTTAACCCCATTCTTATCCCTTCAGTGGTAAATAAAGTATTTTTGAATAGACTAGAATTGAATCAGGTTGAATGTACTGTATATCTTGTGATGGGCCATCGACGCAGGGTTGTGACAACTGGGCATCTCTTTACACAGCACATCGTCACACATCAACAACGATGAAAGTAGCTCACAGCTACAGTCGACATCCCGGCAGAGGAGAATAGGACTCAGGAACCAACCCAGTCTCACACAAAAACGTACCCTGCCTACGTTGGTCCAAAGTGCAAAAACGTAGAGGGGCTACAATATTAGCCCTTGAAATGTATAACTGTTACGTTTTTTTAGCCCTTAAAACGTATAACTGTTACATTTTTCTGCCGATTCGTTTTGCGCCCAAGTCACGTGACTTTTAAGATTCTGGCCGTGATACCAACAAACACGGTGGACATTTTTCATTTTTGAGTGAAGAAAATCAATATTTTGAGTTAGTTTCTGCATAGAAATGCGTTTTGATTACATTTCTAGCAATACATATTTCACTTTCATAATATTCACTCAGTAAATGTATATAATCTCTTGCTTGCTCGTGGTTGCAAGGTTTTTTCAGATCTCGTCAGAATAATGTAAATCTGGAACGTTTTAAAAACGTGAAATGGTTACATTTTTGGTTGCTGTACACGCTGTGAAGAAAATCAATATTTTGAGTTAGTTTCTGCATAGAAATGCGTTTTGATTACAGATCTGAAAAAACCTTGCAACCACGAGCAAGCAAGAGATTATATACATTTACTGAGTGAATATTATGAAAGTGAAATATGTATTGCTAGAAATGTAATCAAAACGCATTTCTATGCAGAAACTAACTCAAAATATTGATTTTCTTCACAGCGTGTACAGCAACCAAAAATGTAACCATTTCACGTTTTTGAAAACGTTCCAGATTTACATTATTCTGACGAGATCTGAAAAAACATTGCAACCACGAGCAAGCAAGAGATTATATACATTTACTGAGTGAATATTATGAAAGTGAAATATGTATTGCTAGAAATGTAATCAAAACGCATTTCTATGCAGAAACTAACTCAAAATATAGATTTTCTTCACAGCGTGTACAGCAACCAAAAATGTAACCATTTCACGTTTTTAAAACGTTCCAGATTTACACTATTCTGACAAGATCTGAAAAAACCTTGCAACCACGAGCAAGCAAGAGATTATATACATTTACTTAGTGAATATTATGAAAGTGAAATATGTATTGCTAGAAATGTAATCAAAACGCATTTCTATGCAGAAACTAACTCAAAATATTGATTTTCTTCACAGCGTGTACAGCAACCAAAAATGTAACCATTTCACGTTTTTAAAACGTTCCAGATTTTCATTATTCTGACGAGATCTGAAAAAACCTTGCAACCACGAGCAAGCAAGAGATTATATACATTTACTGAGTGAATATTATGAAAGTGAAATATGTATTGCTAGAAATGTAATCAAAACGCATTTCTATGCAGAAACTAACTCAAAATATTGATTTTCTTCACTCAAAAATGAAAAATGTCCACCGTGTTTGTTGGTATCACGGCCAGAATCTTAAAAGTCACGTGACTTGGGCGCAAAACGAATCGGCAGAAAAATGTAACAGTTATACGTTTTAAGGGCTAAAAAAACGTAACAGTTATACATTTCAAGGGCTAATGTTGTAGCCCCTCTACGTTTTTGCACTTTGGACCAACGTAGGCAGGGTACGTTTTTGTGTGAGACTGGGTTGCAGGAACGGGAGAGTGAAACCAAACGAGTGGATCTGTGTCATAAATACGACTTAACGACCGCACATGTACAGGAAGGAGCTGAGGTAAAAATTGCAAAGGTTCTTGACTTCTGCTTTAGCTGGAAATATCTTAAAGCACTGAAGTGTTTTCTATCCAATAAACAATTTTTGTGCAGGTTTTAAATCTACAGGGTGCTGAATTTCTTCACCCCCCTGTACAGTCAGTGCCTGCATGTTTGCAGTTAAAACTGTAGTCTCCATCTTCACCTGAGACGCCAGAGAATTTTGAAACCCAACACCTTTCTTTATCTCATCTTCAGGCCAAAGGAAGTGAAAATGTATGTTATCATAACACAACCATGGGAAAAATGTCTCCACAGACTCACGGGATACAGGACAGGTCATCAATGTGTTCAACCTATTATGGGACCTATTATGAAAAACACGTTTTTTCTTGCTTTAACATATATAACGTGGTCTCCCCTCAGCCTGCCAACTCAGAGGGGCAGAGCTGGGTAGAGTAGCCAAAAATTGTACTCAAGTAAAAGTACTGTTACTTCAGAATAATATGACTCAAGTAGAAGTAAAAAGTAGTCATCCAAATAATTACTTGAGTAAAAGTAAAAAAGTACTTGGTGTAAAAACTACTCAAGTACTGAGTAACTGTTGAGTAACGTCTGATTTATTTTTTTAACACAACCATTCAAACAGACAAAAGTACAAAATACAAAATAATCATCTTCAGGCAAATTAAATCAATAAAATAAATTAAAATTAATAAGAAATAGCTTAGATTAAAATAAACCTAAAGTAAATTCAAGTAGGGTACTTTGATAAATAATAAAATAAATAAAAAAAATAAATTAAGCACAAGTATCACAAAATTTCAAGCCTTTGTACTTTTCTTTTTTAACCAGGCAGAACTAGAACAAGCCCATGAACTCATAGAAACTCTGTGTGTGTTTGAGTCTGTGTAAATGTGACAAAACATGCAAAAACAAACATTTTTCCCAAAGAATCACTCAGTGATGTCATGAGATTGACGCGTACGTGGATAAAAGGGATAAAAGAAAAGTAACAGCTCAACGTAGCCTAATGTAGCGGAGTAAGAGGAACAGTTTCTTCTTCACAAATCTACTCAAGTAAAAGTAAAAAGTATAGTGATTCAAAACTACTCCTAAAAGTACAACATTTCCCAAAACTTACTCTAGTAAATGTAACGGAGTAAATGTAACTCGTTACTACCCAGCTCTGGAGAAGGATGAAAGCAACCAAATTCTGCACTGTCTGTACAGCCGCCCGGATGAGCCGTCCAGTTTGATGTGACTTTTACGAGCCGTTCAGAATCTGCTCCCGTCGTGAGTCACGACGGGAGCAGATTTCCATAGGTGGGCCTCCGATGCTGAAACCACGACCACAACTAACTCCGCCGGCCGGAGCTTCCGCCATTGTTCAGAAGCGGTGGCTGTTTCAACAACGAGGGACACTAAAAATGAGGTTTTGCATCGACATTTACCCTCATAAAAGGATCAGTGCCCACAGCACGGACCCGGCAACTGCACACGAGTCAGCGGTAAGTCACGTTAATTTTTTTATGTTATTTATATTTGTCTACAGATATGATCTTTGCATGGGCTAAGTATTTAGCTTAGCTCCGGTGTTACTCGTTGGGTAACACCGGAGCTCTATTAGTAATACATTTCTTTCTGTTTATAGTTTCAGATCTTCCAAGCACCTGAAGCTGTTCAACGACACCTTCAGAAGACGCACGGTCCTTCCTTGAGCCAGCAATAGTGCATAAATGTTATTTATATACAACTTGGTGTATATAAACAGTGTATGGTGTATATAAGTGGTGTATATGGTGTATATAATGTGTACAAATGTTATTTTATTTTTTTAACAATAAAGTTGCCATTTGTGAACATTCAGTGTTGTGATTTCTTTACAGTTAACATGATTCATTTGTCTTGTAACATAAGAAGTGTAAAATGATGAGGAATCGGAGTAAATAACTGTGGTGTACCGGTTTAGAATTCAATTAAATCTTCCTGTGTGAATTAGTGTGAAGACGATGTAACCGTCCCCCCCTTCAGGGAACTAAAGGCTGATTTATGGTTCCGCGTTTCACCAACGCAGAGCCTACGGCGTAGGGTACGCGTCGATTTAACGCAGAACCATAATTTAGGCTTTAAGATCCGTTTACACCGTGTCATAACTGAATGAGAGCGTCCGACTATCGCGTCGAGCTGCGTGACATCGGACGCTCTCTGTCCACACTGAAACCGTTAAACTCGCGGCCAGTTAGGACAGTCTAATGCAAAAAAAAATAAAGCAATGGAATTTATTTTGTCGCTGACGCTCGCTCGCTTTAATTGTGTACGGAGCCGCTGCTCTTCTGCCCAGAGCGAGGCTTTGTGCCTCCCCTGCTACATGTCATTCAGGCAGCCCTCTCAGAATCCCTCATAGAGAAGGAGGTTAGAAACAGTAAAAATAAAGACATGGCCCAGAGGCTGGATTTCTAATTTATGTAGAAAAAACAATCAAAAGCTTGTTTTTAAGACATTCAAGGCTTGTTTAAAATAGACATTAAATGCCATAATAGGTCCCCTTTAAGCTACGTCCTGCTTGCACCCTGCTGCTGAAAACAAAAGGATTCCACCCCTTTTTTAAAAAAAGTAATTGCGTCCAAATCAGCCACTGCCTTCATGTGGAATTAGTGATAGCGATGGTACGAAACCTGTTCTCAAATGTCTCTCTGCAACTCTGCAGTATAAGAAATATTAGTATTAAAAGTATTATTTAAAAGTGTACACCATGTTCAGAACATCGGACACCTGGCTTGAACTTATTTATTTAACAAAAAGCTCTAGACACATTACAGAGACCTCCGTGGTGGAAAGGGTTATGGTCTTTAATGGTAAGGAGTGAAAGTTCCTTTTAGACGTGTCTAACCTCAATCTGAAGAGAGGAGTGTTTGAAAGAGCTCATTTAAAGCAATCACGGTGTATCATCTGCATTACTGCACTTTTTTAGTTAATATGTGTTAGGCAGAGCTGGGTAGAGTAGCCAAAAATTGTACTCAAGTAAAAGTACTGTTACTTCAGAATAATATGACTCAAGTAGAAGTAAAAAGTAGTCATCCAAATAATTACTTGAGTAAAAGTAAAAAAGTACTTGGTGAAAAAACTACTCAAGTACTGAGTAACTGTTGAGTAATGTCTGATTTATTTTTTTAACACAACCGTTCAAACAGACAAAAGTACAAAATAATCATCGTCAAGCAAATTAAATCAATAAAATAAATTTAAATGAATAAAAAATAGCTTAAATTGAAATAATCTTAAAGTAAATTCAAGTACTTTGATAAATAATAAAATAAAAAAAAATAGTAACAGAATAAAAAATAAATTAAGCACAAGTAGCACAAAATTTCAAACCTTTGTACTTTTCTTTTTTAACCAGGCAGAACTAGAACAAACATGAACTCATAGAAACTCTGTGTGTGTTTGAGTCTGTGTAAATGTGACAAAACATGCAAAAACAAACATTTTTCCCAAAGAATCACCCAGTGATGTCATGAGATTGACGCGTACGTGGATAAAAGGGATAAAAGAAAAGTAACAGCTCAACGTAGCCTAATGTAGCGGAGTAAGAGGAACAGTTTCTTCTTCACAAATCTACTCAAGTAAAAGTACAAAGTATAGTGATTCAAAACTACTCCTAAAAGTACAACATTTTCCCAAAACGGAGTAAATGTAACTCGTTACTACCCACCTCTGGTGTTAGGCTGTGTTAGAATTACCGGATTTAAAGGATTTTATTTAGGCCAAAAATCTCTTCCCGGCTCAGTGCCAGTGACCAGGGGCCGGAATATTAAACAGTTACACTGTATATATTAACCATGACTGTTCTGTTTCAGTCCAGAGGACACAGGTTAATTATATTTTGGGAGTTGCTAGCATGTTTTTTTATGTATTTATCTTATTTAGCAGGAAGCAAGCCGTCCAATGAGGTTGACAAACTGGACAGCAGCATGAATGCTCCCACCCCAAACCCTTCCTTCAGCTCCTCTGGCAGGTAATACTACAGTATAAGTAGCAGCAGAGTGGTCACCTGTCAGTTGGAAGGGTCTTGTTTTATCATCTTAGGGCATGATCCTGCACTGCAAAAACTCAAAATCTTACTCGGAATATTTGTCTTATTTCTAGTTAAAATGTCTAATTTTTAGTCAAAAAATCTCATTACACTTAAAACAAGAGTCATTACCAGAAAAATAACTTGTTATTTGACAATTTTCACTGTTTCAAGTCAATTTTCGCTTGAAATAAGTAGAAAACTCTGCCAGTGGGACAAGATTTATCTTCCCATTACAAGCAAAACAATCTTGTTCCACTGGCAGATTTTTCTACTTATTTTAAGTGAAAATCTACTTGAAACAGGTGAAAATTGTTTTTTTTTTCCAGTGATTAGTCTTGTTTTAAGTGTAATGAGATTTTTTTTACTAAAAATGAGACATTTTAACTAGAAATAAGACAAATATTCTTGTTAAGATTTTGAGTTTTTGCAGTGATCCATTTTACTTATCCTGTGAAGGACAGAGTCATATTGATAATTCAGAAAAGTGTTTTTTATTGTTGTGTTTTGATGTATTTGATGTAAGCACAGTGGATATTTAAAGCCTTACAGAAGGCTGCATTTAACTGCTGCTATGTCATTCCTGCAGTATTTCTGCAGGTGTTTTGGTCAGTGCTATTATTTGTAATATATTATATTATTTGTATCTCCTTCCTTCTTCCCTTCCTCTTTTCTCCCTTCCTTCCTTCTTTCCTTGTTTTCTCCCTTCCTTTCTTCTTTTTTCCCTTCTTTCCTTCTTTCCTCCTGCTCTCTCCTTTCTTCTTCCCTTCCTCTTTTCTCCCCTTCTTCCTTCTTTCCTTTCTTTCTTTCTTTCTTTCTTTCTTTCTTTCTTTCTTTCTTTCTTTCTTTCTTTCTTTCTTTCTTTCTTTCTTTCTTTCTTTCTTTCTTTCTTTCTTTCTTTCTTTCTTTCTTTCTGGCTCATTTCTTTCTTTCTTTCTTTCTTTCTTTCTTTCTTTCTTTCTTTCTTTCTTTCTTTCTTTCTTTCTTTCTTTCTTTCTTTCTGGCTCATTTCTTTCTTTCTTTCTTTCTTTCTTTCTTTCTTTCTTTCTTTCTTTCTTTCTTTCTTTCTTTCTTTCTTTCTTTCTTTCTTTCTTTCTTTCTTTCTTTCTTTCTTTCTTTCTTTCTTCCTTCCTTCCTTCCTTCTTTTCTTCCTTCCTTCCTTCCTTCTTTCCTCCCTTCTTCTCTTCCTCCTTCCTTGACCCGAATACAGCACAAGGGTTAAAACCGGAGTTCACTGTATTCCAGTGACTTCTTCAGTCCTCACATCAGCATTTCTCTGGGATGTGGAGGAACGAAAGTTACGCCTGTAACTACGGTTCTATGAGTCCCGGATGACCGCCAGGCGGTGCTGTAAGCACTGGATATCTTCCCTCGCGCATGCGCATGTCGAGTACAATACCAACAATGTCACGTCACCCGTGACCCCGGCATGACCCCCGGAAGGGTATATCTTCCGGCGTCAGCATGGGATCGACTCCTAGAATCTTCTCGCGAGAGCACGAGGATTCGGAGTGACCGGCAGGCCTGGCGGTCATCCGGGACTCATAGAACCGTAGTTACAGGCGTAACTTTCGTTCTATTTCGTCCCTACTGACCGCCAGGCGGTGCTGTAAGCACTGGATGACGAATACCAACAATGTCACGTAGGATCCCGGTCACTTGCCTCACTGACCAGGGGCAGAAGGACCCGGGAGTAGAACCACGCCCAATGGTTGGGGAGTGGCGACATTGATCCGGTAAAAGCTGGAGAACGTGTCTGGCGACGTCCACGAAGCCGCTGTGCAGATGTCCTCCAGAGGCACCCCCTGCAGGGCAGCCAAGAAGCTGCGACGCTTCTGGTCGAGTGGCACCTCACCCCCACTGGTAAGGGGCGGCCACTGGCCCTCTAGGCGTGCTCGACGGTGTCCACCACCCAGTGGGACGGCGCTGTCCAGAAAACAGCACGCCCCCTGTTGGGGCCACCATAGCAGAGAACAAGCTGCTCCGACCGTCGCACAGGCGCGGTAACATAAGCAGCGAGGGCCCGTACGGGGCACAAAGGGCTCGGCCCACTCTCTGCAGGACCTAGGGCAGGAACGCCACGTTCGGCCACAACGTAGCCCCTGAGCTGACTGACAGGGCATGTAACTCATCGACTCGCCGATGTTATAGCGAGGAGAAAAGCTATCTCCATAGAGAGCCACTTCAGGCCCACCCGGGCCAAGGGCCCAAAGGGTGGGGAAGAGAGGGCACCTAGCACCATGGGCAGGTCCCACACTGCTCGGGGGTTTCTATTTATGTTCATGTTCTGGTTCTCTGGAAAGCGTCTAGAGACAACATCTGTTGTATTAGACGCTATATAAATACATTCGAATGGAATCGAAAACTGGGGCCTTTGGGCTCCTCGGGGGGGGGGGGGGGGGGGCGCAGCCTCAGAGCCCCCCCTGAGAGAGAGAAACCAGCCGGTGGCACTCTCAACCAGGGCATGTTGCGACGAAATGACCGCCACATACACCCTTAAAGTGGACTGAGCACGGCCACCATCCAGGAGGGACCGAAAGGAACCCCAGGATCATGGCCACGGGTCAAAGAACAGGGTCCTCTGCCCCGTCTGCACACCAGGCAGAGAATCTCCCCCACTCGCACTCATACCAGAGGCGGGTGGGAGGCACATGGGCATTCGAGATGCCAGCCCTGACGTGTTCAGGACAGCTTGACAACAATGGGTCGGGCGCCGCAGCGGCCAGACTCAGAGCCAAAAACGACGGGGTCGGGGTGCAAAACCTGAATCCCCGGCTGGAAAAGACGGTCCCTCTGGGGGGCGTCATGTTGTGTCGCAGCAGAGCCTCCGCAGCAGTGGAAACTGTGTTTCCCCGGTCGGAAGGGGGCCACCAAGAGGAGCCCGTGAGCCCTCTGGAGGACCCTCTGCAAAGGCGGCTTGCGCCGGGAGAGGAAGTCCGTCACCCGGTTCCTGTCTCCAGGCCGGGCAGGCGAGGAGACACTCTACACTAGGAGGCCCCGGGACACCTGCAGCAGCTGTGCAGAGTCGGGGCCCCCTCTGGTGGCCGATCAAGGAACAGTGGACACACTGTCCGACCGAACCGGCACGTGCCTCCCCCACAGGAGTTGCAAAAAATGTTAGTGTGAAGTGCAGAGCCCAGAGCTCCAGCACATTGATGTGGCGCGTGCGGACTACTGATGAAAGTCTCCCGGCAGGGAGGGGACAGCGCCTAAGGGCACACCCCTCAGCCGGAATGTGTATGGAAAGGGTATGGACACACCCGCGAAACCCTGACCAGCCTGCGCCCGTGCCTCTTGGCATCCAGGCGAGGCTGTCCAGCCACATTGCAGGGGGCGTAGCGACAGCAGGCCCAAATGTATAAGAGGGGCAAGGGTTGCCACCATGCACCTGGTGAAAAAAATCCTCGGTGACAGGGAGAGCCCGCACAGGAGCACCCTGAACCGACAACGGTGGCCCCGGTAGGCGAGCCCCCGGAACTACCGGTGACGTGCCGCGACCGGCACGTGAAACAAGCGCCCTGTAGGTCCACAGTTGCAAACCACTTCCTCCTGACCAACGCAGAGCATCTGCTGTGGTCAAGCTTCCGGAAGGGCAGGACCTTCATGTATTCGTCGAGGTCCCTCAGGTCCAAGATGGGACGACGTCCGTCGTCTCTCTTGCTGACGAGAAAGTAGCTCAAGTAGAACCCCCAGGCCGCGGCGGGGGGTCCACCGGCATGATGGCGCTCTTGGCCAGTAGGGCAGGCAACACCTGAGCCCGAGCCGGAATGTTTGCCGGGTCTCTGACGATGGTCATCTCAACCCGGCCGGAGGTAGGAGGCCGGTGTCGGAACTGCAATACGTACCCCTGGGCTAGGGTGGAAACCACCCGGGCCCCAATGAGCAGGCAGCCCAGTAACCGAGCTGCTGCCGGAAAAGTAGCTGACGACCGGCTCCGTGGCCTTAGCGCCGTCTCCCCCGGGCTCTGGACGTCCCGGGGGGGCGACAGTCGGGATCAACGCCCCGACGCTGGTGGGACGGTCCGCGCACAGGGGGGCGAAAGTCACCAGCAGGCTGACTCACAGACCGCTGAAAGCCGCCGTGGGCAGGCGGCCGGGGGCGAAGCCCGGGGGCCGGTGAAGGGCCTCCCGGTGTACAGGAAGCGGCCGCACCCCTGTGAAGGTACACCAGCCGCTGCCTGGTCTCATCGGCCAGGGCGGTGCGGTTCAGAGCTTCCAGGGCAGTTGCCCCAAACAGCTCCCCCGGTTCTGCCGGTGCCTGACGAAGAACCCTACGAGCAGTCTCCGTCAGGGGCGACTGTGCCAGTCAGACATGACGGCGCATGCGCACCAGGGTGGACATCAGCCGCCCCAGTTCCCTCGTTTGGGAGGCAAAGCCTGTAGGGACACATCACACAAGTCCCGTGTGGAATCATCCACCTGTGCATCCTGCAGGGAGGTGGAGAGAGCCAGTAGCAGATGAGAAAGGGTGTTCCCCAGCCGGCCGATGCGTGCCGCTGTTTCATAAGCCTTACAAATATGCCCATCAGTAACCCTACTCTGGGTAGAGGGGCACTTGGGATCTGACTTCAGAGCCTCATCAGGAGCCACTATCAGTGCTTGCAATGGAGGGCTCGATGGGGGGGGCATGTGGTGGAGACCAGCCACAGCAGCGTCCTCCATCGCCGTCAGAGCACGGTCATCAGCCGGCTGTGACATCTCTCCAGCATGAGTGCAGCTCCCTCAAAAAATCCGACGAAGACGGAATGGCGGCTGCAAGTGTGCCAGGGCAGTGCGGATAATGCTCTGCACGGAGGAACAAACCGTCCCCTCCCGAGAGCTCTGGGCAGATGAGTGCGAGGAGAACCCCGAGCGCTGTGAGGCCGGGTCCCCTGATGACACGTTGAAGTGGCTCGCCGAGGCTGCAATGGAGATGGCGTCCTCCGGCAGCGGCGGTGGCGACCCCAGAGCAAACTCTGGCATGGCAGGTTCCACCTGGCCAGTACCAGGTTGCAGATTGAGGAGGAGCGCCTTCATCTGCTTCATGTCGGCAGCCAAGCGATCTACCTTCGAGGAGAGCTGGCTCGTCATCCGCCGTCGTTTGGGGGCACCCCCACTCTCTTTGCCGATCGCTTCAGAAAAGACCCCGGCTGGGATGAGGGGAGGCAGGCCGACGGCTCCGGCTGCTCAGGGCCCAGGCACGACACGCAGAGGTCCTGGTCATCCGCAGGATCCAGGGCGGCCATGCACCCTGGGCATGAACGCTCCATCACAGCAACCGGTGCGAGAGGGAGCGGACACGCTGCCGCCGCCACGGATGTGCCGGTGGGAGAGGGAGCGGACGAGCTGCCGTCACCACGTAGGTGTCGGTGGGAGAGGGGAGCGAAAACGCTGCCATCACCACAGCGAGCACGCTGCCGTCACCACCAATATGCCGGTGGGAGAGGGGAGCGGCCACGCTACCGTCAGCACGGATGTGTCAGTGGGAGAGGGAGCGGACACGCTGCCGTCACCACGGATGTGCTGGTAGGAGAGACGAGCGGACACGCTGCCGTCCACACGAATGTGTCGGTGGGAGCGGTCACGCTGCCGTCCACACGAATGTGTCGGTGGGAGAGGGGAGCGGTCACGCTGCCGTCACCATGTAGGTGTCAGTGGGAGAGGGGAGCGGAAACGCTGCCGTCACCACAGCGAGCACGCTGCCGTCACCGCCAATGTGCCGGCGGGAGAGGGGAGGGCCACGCTACCGCCAATACGGATGTGTCAGTGGGAGAGGGGAGCGGAGACGCTGCCGTCACCACAGCGAGCACGCTGCCGTCACCGCCAATATGCAGGCGGGAGAGGGGAGGGCCACGCTACCGCCAATACGGATGTGTCCGTGGGAGAGGGGAGCGGAAACGCTGCCGTCACCACAGCGAGCACGCTGCCGTCACCGCCAATATGCAGGCGGGAGAGGGGAGGGCCACGCTGCCGTCACCACGGCTATGAGAAAAGGCAAAAATAGGCGTCTTTACTCAAAAAGAAGAGAACAATCCTCTCTCGTTCCTTTCCTTTTTTTTTTTTTTTAAAAGAAAAAAATAATTTGCAAGGAAAAAATAATGCTGTAACATCAATAAAGTGGGAGAGGGAGCGAAACACTGCCGTCACCACAAATGTGCCGGTGGGAGAGGGAGCGGACACGCTGCGTTCACCACGGCTGTAAGAAAGACCAAAAAAGGGTGTTTGTGTTTTTCTCCAAAGAAAAATAATCCCTTCCTGTCTTTTTTTTTTTTTTTTCTTTTTTTTTTTCAAAGAAAAAAATAATCTGCAAGGAAAAAATAATGTTGTCACATTAATAAAGTGGGAGAGGAAGCGAAACGCTGTCTCCCTGCGCAGATTGTGATCAGGTGTCAGGCGCAGCTGACAGCTTACCTTCTGTCAGCCGCGCTGGGGGGCGGGGCGGGGAGACGCCGCCGCAACCCGACACCATCAATACCGCGCCGGCCACAGCCTCTCGGAGGACGAAAAAAAATCGTTACTCCTACCTGAATGGCACGAAGCTGCACCGAGGCCGGCGGTTTTTTAGGGAGGAAAGGAAGAAGCTTCACAAAGCTCCTATTTCCGTCCAGTACTTCAGACGCGCGATGCGAGAAGAATAAGGAGTCGATCCCATGCTGACGCCGGAAGATATACCCTTCCGGGGGTCATGCAGGGGTCACGGGTGACGTGACATTGTTGGTATTGTACTCGACATGCGCATGCGCGAGGGAAGATATCCAGTGCTTACAGCACCGCCTGGCGGTCAGTAGGGATGAAATAGAACAGGATATTCCCATCGTGGATATGCAGCTGATAAATCCCTAAATAATTACTGGAAAAACTGTATTTAAAAAGGCAGACGTAGAAATTCGACATTTCTAAGAAGTGCTGTTCATCAGTGAGTCACTGCCTTTAACAGATCAGTGCGTGGATGCAAAACTATTTTATCCAGTAACTGAAATCATTGAATTTGGACCACAGAAACCAAGAGAACGCGTTGCCTTGTGATTCTCTCTCTAGAAGCTGCTAATCAGGTTAGACGTCTAATATTAAGCAGCTTTTTACCATTGAAAAAACCATCGCCATAATCTCAGGAATGGTGTATAAACCAGATTTAGAAAGACTAATAGGATAGACGAGTCTGCTCACTGGGCTCGAAGCGAACAGGACGACGTCTGCAGAACATCCAGAACGCTGCTGCTCGGGTCCCGATTAGAACCAGGAAACACAATCAGTCCAGTCCTCAGGTCTCTCTTCCCGTCGCTCGGAGAGTCGACTTTAAAACAGCTTTTCTTGTGTTCAAGTATTTTAAAATCCAGACCAGACAACCGTCAACTCTGTTTTAAGTTCAAATCCAGGCTGAAAATGGTTATTTTTACCTGTGGATAAGACAACTGAAAGGATTTTATCTATACTTTGTTTTTAATTAATTAATTCATTCATGATTATTTTTATGTTTTATGGGATGATTTAATTTGCCTTCTTGTGATTTTATGTAGCTGTAAAGCACTTTGTGTATCAGTTTGTGGAATTAAACTGTGGAATGGTTTGAATTTGGAGTTAAAAGATTGTACAAACATAAAACAATTTAAGAAGAAATATAAATAAATGGTTTATTTAAGGTATAAAAGTGAAGACTGTTTAAAGATCACCAGATGTGTTCTTTTCTATTTTGCCATGTTGTCTTTGTATGTTTATATACTTAGATATACGTATTATATTTATATCATAGCTATATATTTATGATAGAGTTTACATCTTGTATTAAACAGGTTATTTTTGTTAAAATGATATATGATATATATTTATACAAATTACTGTATAGTATAAAAAATAAATACAGACATATCATTTATGTTTAGTTGTCATGGTTTCCCAGTGTAGTTTTTTATTTTAACTCACTCCCCTGTCTTTCCAGATCCTGCCACCCTCATCAGCCAGAAATCCACTCATTCCCTTCACCTGTGCTTCCCCACCCAGCTCCACACCTGGTTTCCCTCATCAGCAGTTCCCCTCATATACCGGCCCATTTCCACCTTTCTGTTGCCAGATTGTCGAGTGTTTATGCCTCGCTTTCCAGCCTTCCTGTTCTGTTCTGTTTCTGCCTGCCTGCCTGTGACCCTGCATGGCTCCTGGTTTTTGGATTTTGCCTGCCCCTTCGGATTGTTTGCCTGATCTGCCTGACTACCCGGTTTTGACCCCTGCCTGCCTTGGACCCGAATAAAGCCTCTTGGACTCTGATCCTGCTTGGCGTTGTGCATTTGGGTTCTCTGTCCTGTCTGAGCCGTGACAGTACAATCTGGCAACAGAAAGGTGGAAATGGGCTGGTTTTTGAAACTTTTTCTGTGTTTTGAGTTTGACATGCAATTACTTTTTGAGTTGATTAGACACAACTGAACACTATTAAGGCAGGAACTGGATCTTGACTGACAGCTGCACCGGCCAATGAAGTACTGCAGGCTGGCCCCCCTAGACCAATGGTGGACCAGGGGAGGGTTTCCTTCCCCCTAGATATTCACAGAGAGACATTCAAGCAGGAGGATGGACTGACGGACAGAGGCCCACGGGGGCCCAGGTTCTTGGGGAGCCCCCGGCGGACCCGGACGGACCGGACAGGGGACGCAGCAGTGTATTGGAGGCCTTTGGACGCTAATGGCAGAAGTAGGAACTTCTGCCTAAAAGCTGTGTGTTATGGCAATCTATCCACAAAAAATGCCATATGAGGGATTTTGAAGCCATTTCCAACTCTTGCTGATCTTGAAAGAAGTGGTCCGACAGGGAGCTGCGTTGAACACTTTATTTGCATGTGAAGCCTCAAAAAACACCTACAAAAACCTGGGTGCTGACGAGCCGGTGTATTATCAAAAACAACTAAGCTGCTGGTGATAGCACAACAATACGGACCCACACAAACTATGTGCACGGTTGAAAAACTGTGTGGCTCCTAATTCCCCATCTGATCACCTGTGTCTCCCTTACTTAACCTCTAATTGCCAATCACCTCCCATGCCCACAGGTGCGCAGGTGATGTAATGACAACCTCCACCCACACATACATAAACACACAGCAGAACTCTAAATTGGCTACAACACTGTGAGTTTCTCCAACCAATACACTGGCTGTTGCAAGCCGAACCACTTTGTGATAGCCAAACAAAATATCCTGTGGTTGTAGGGCACATTGCTGGCTATTCTTCTTTGCTCCAGGGTCAAAGAGTGTCGACCGGAGTTGTGTAGCGGAGGGATTCCTGTTGGCGTGGGCCTGACTGCTGTGGATTCCAGAGGGAGCACTAGAGGACAGTCTTTGAATAAGACGGTGAGTCCCTGAACGGATTGACTTTGACTGTTTGGTTTTAACCCTTGCCTTTTAAGGATTGGCCATTTTAAGAGACATTTCTCCCATTTTAAGAGACATTTTCCCCACCCTTGATTTTATGTAAACATTCTTTGCACAATAAATGTTTGTTGCTGCACCCTTTGTATGTGGGTTACTAAGTACTGCTCACCCTCGAAGAACTGAAAAGTATTTCCTTGGGGTCTTGGTTATTGTATTACCATAACTTTTTCGATCCACCCTTTTGACAGAGACACCAGGGTTAACACTAACCATCCAGCTCTTTCCCCAAACCGAGGTGAATGCTGGTCTGCCAAAGACTCATTGCTCCCAAAGTAATCCAGGTAAGAGGCTGTTTTTTTAGTGTATTTCATTACTTTTGTTATTTCTTGTGAGCTGATTCCGCAACATCTATGTTTTTGTAATTGCTGCTGACGTGAGTTTACTCGTTACCAGTTTACCTGTTATTGCTCGGTGTGGGAAACATCAGAGCAACTGAGTTTTCACGGGTGGGAAGTCATTTTAGTTTGGTGGGATTTACTCTCTTTCCATCTTTGCTCCCGCCACATATGAGGTTTAGATAGTAGAACTTTATTCCAGATGCTTGAGACTGATTGTGCTGTTTAGTTATTAATTCCTGATATTCAGGCGATACCTTGTTTTAATTTATGCATATTGATACATTATTAATGTTATTAGTAACATTTATTAGACAAGTATTAACAAGCCCTTTGATAACTAAAGGAGTAGTTAGAATCTCTCCAGCATGTCCAGTTCCTACTGTACCTTTGGTCTCCACGTGGTTGCACATGCCTCTAGTTAACTACAAGACTTTCAAAATAAAACAGGAAGTAAAGCAAACACAAAACAGCCGTTCAAAAAGAAGAAGACTCAGGAGAACACAGCGTCAAATCCAAAATCAAAACCCCAGGGCCAAACATACAGCAGGTTGAGCAATTGTTTGCATATGGCAGACCATGATTTGTTAAATATATAGTAAATATAGTTCACAATTTTGAAAATGGGCTTATTTAATTTATTTGCTGAGCTTCCATACAAGGGATTCCTGCGACATTCATAGTTTAATGCAAAGTCTGGAAGGATTTTGCTTCAAATCGAAGCAGTTTACTGGTTTATGTTTGTTAGGTTTTGATGATTATCATTTTTATTATTTTACAGCATTGTTGAAATCCTCTTAGAGACAACTATTTCTGCAAATTATATTTCTGAACTCCTGCAAAACTTGTCAACAACTCAGAAGACGTTTAAAAAGACGTAAAGAGTAAGATATTGGGGGGGTTCTTGTCTTGTTGGGCTGCATCTCCTGTTCTCAAGTGGTCTTTCCTTCATTCTCTATCCGCTGGAAAAATGTCCATCCATCCTTTGAAGCATCAGTGACGGCGGTGACTCCATATCCATCATGTGGAGGAAGTAGTAAATATTTACAAAGACTGTCAAATCACATTGACAGCTGAGATGAAAGTGTCAGGGTCGAGAAAGGAAAGGAAAGGGAAAGAAAAGGACAAGTTTCCCGTCTCACAGGTAGAGGCTGATGTAATGACCGAGAGGCCCGGGTTAAAACGGTATCCAGTCGGTTGTCCAGTTCTCTCTCGGTGAATTATAGCAGATTATTTCTACGGACAAACTGTGGCATAACATGAAAGTGCACACGTTATGTCCTTGCAGTCACCAACAAAATATCAGACTTTTTCAGTGAAAAACTATAAGAGTTAAAGATGAATCTAAGAAGTTATGCTATAGTTTTAGAATTGTGCACCATTTGTTATTTTTGGTTTATATTCTTCTCCTCAAATCAAAAGAGCAACTGGTCCTCTGTCGGAGCTGCAGCCACACTCCCGCATCGACGTCATCCATCTTGCATTTTCTGTGCACAATATCTAAATTAAACTACAAATAATGCTGAACCAAGTTTCAGCTCCTCTTGTTTCTGTTAGTTGTGCTGCTCCGGATTAACCCTTGTGCTGTATTTGGGTCAAGGAAGGAGGAAGAGAAGGAAGAAAGAAAGGAAGGAAGGAAGGAAGGAAGGAAGGAAGGAAGGAAGGGAGAAAACAAGGAAAGAAGGAAGGAAGGGAGAAAACAAGGAAAGAAGGAAGGAAGGGAGAAAACAAGGAAAGAAGGGAGAAAAGAGGAAGGGAAGAAGGAAGGAAGGGAAAAAAGAAGGAAGGAAGGAAGGAAGGAAAGGAGAAAAGAGGAAGGGAAGAAGGAAGGAGAGAGCAAGAGGAAAGAAGGAAGGGAAAAAAGAAGGAAGGGAGGAAGGAAGGAAGGAAGGAAAGAAAGAAGGGAAAACAGAAGGAAGAAAGGGAGGAAGGAAGGAAGGGAGAAGGAAGGGAGAAAACAAGGAAAGAAAGAAGGAAGGGAAAAAAGAGGAAGGGAAGAAGGAATGAGAGAGCAGGAGGAAAGAAGGAAGGAAAGGAAAAAAGAAGGAAGGGAGGAAGGAAGGGAGGGAGAAGGAAGGGAGAAAACAAGGAAGGAAGGAAGGAAGGAAGGAAGGAAAGAAAGAAAGAAAGAGCAGGAGGAAAGAAGGACAGGAGAATTAGATCATTTTGACCCGAAGACAGTACAAGGGTTAAAACAGCTGAAAAAGCAGGATGGTAAGAGCACTTGCTCTGCAGGCTGAGGACTACAAAACCCAAACAATAAACTAAAATATTGTTAAAAGGGGGGTGGGGCTTCAGACCCAATTCATTCACTTAAGATAAACAAGATAAATTATTAGAGTTTCAATAATTTGCATGTTTAAGTTAGACAAGAAAACTTGGGACGGGCGACATGAGAGACACCCAGCTACTGTAGTCTAGAACAGACACAATATCCAGACGTAAATAACCATGAGCAGATCAAAACAATGTCCCACGTCATCTTCTGTCTCAAGGCGTTATGCTAAGTCTCGTCCATGCACATTATAATTCACCTATACTTCTAACCTTATAAATCACTATAAGTGCTCATACGCTCATCTAATCACAACACAGGAGGGGATCATTTATCATCCGTGTGAATACAGTGACAAGAAGTGAGTAGAACGAAGGTGAGAGGTGTGGACAGCACTCTCTACCCATCCGTCTTGTCTGGTAGAGACACCGGGGCAGCACAAAGACTCAGCCAGTCCTCCCTTCTCATGTAGGTGAAGAGCAAGAGCACTTTGAAGTTGCTGCTCAACTTCCTCTACTTCAGGGGTATTCAACTAGATTAGGCCGGGGGCCACATCTGCAAAAAGACTGTATGGAGAGGGCCGTAAAATTGGGTTTTCAAAATGTATTTTGCACTCAAAGACGAAAATGTATCTATATATAATACATTTGTGCTCAGGAATGAGCAGGAGAATATATCTGTCTAGTTTAGATAATAATTACCGTATTTTCTGGACTATAAGCTGCACCTGCATATAAGCCGCTCTATTGAAAAAAAAAAGATATGCAAGCCGCAGATATTTATGTTGTTAGATTAGATATTTACTACATGTACAGAACGGTTTTGAACTGTAAATTATGTACATATTTGTACCTAAATAGATCCTTTCCTGCACTGCAAAAACTCAAAATCTTAACGAGAATATTTGTCTTATTTCTAGTTAAAATGTCTCATTTTTAGTAAAAAAAAAAATATCTCATTACACTTAAAACAAGACTCATCGCTGGAAAAAACAACAATTTTCACCTGATTCAAGTAGATTTTCACTTAAAATAAGTAGAAAAATCTGCCAGTGGAACAAGATTTTTTTGCTTGTAATGAGAAGATAAATATTGTTCCACTGGCAGATTTTTCTACTTTATTTCAAGTGAAAATTTACTTGAAACAGGTGAAAATGGTCAAATAACAAGTTATTTTTCTGGTAATGACTCTTGTTTTAAGTGTAATGAGATTTATTGACTAAAAATGAGACATTTTAACTAGAAATAAGACAAATATTCCTGGTAAGATTTTGAGTTTTTGCAGTGTAACAGTGTCTTTTAACACGGCAGCAACTTTGCTGACGGGACAGAACCAAGAGAAAATAACCGGTATTTATTTATCTATTTATCTGTTTGAAATCTGCTTGTACCTACTTCTTGTACTTCTGCTAAAGAAGAAGTAGTGTATTCTTCTTTGCATTTATTTTGTCTTAGTTTTGATTCTAATTCCGGTTAGAGCGCCCCTAGTGGTGGAAGAAAAATCCACAGAATAGCTGCACCTTTGTATAAGCTGCACGGTTGAAAACCTATGAAAAAAGTAGCGGCTTATAGTCCCGAAAATACGGTATGTATTAATTGTCTCCAAATTTTGTCATTGTGAATGTTAAATATAATATTCAGATAAAAAAATATTATTTTAAATGCAAGTTCATTTTGAAACCATGCATTGTGCAAACTTAATGAAGTTGATATTGACCTACTTTTAATAAAACACGCCATAATGACAAAGCACCACTTTCCACCTTATTTGAATATTACATTGAGCACAAGCATTTCAGTCCATAGTAGCCAATTTGATGTTATAAATAAGGAAACAAAATATTAACCATAAGCTCCTTTATTTATGACAGATCTGTGCATTATATCAGCAAAAACAAAACAATCGCATTAAATTATAGGAGGCTTAGAAGTTCCATCTGAAATGCAAAGTCCTCATTTAGAGATTCAAATGAAAACAAATTTCAGGCCAATCCTAGAAGCCTAATGATGTAAACAAGTCCTCGTTACAACGGAGGTTAATAACAAATAATGTGACAAACATTATCACTGTGCAACACTGGCAAAAAACCTAGACACGGTGACGGCACCTGGTTTATTTAAAGATTGTTTTAAGACTTGATAACAGATAAATATAAGACATAAGTCATCAGTGTCTTATGAAAGTGTACAGCCATGGTTACCATGGAGATAAGAGGGCTACACGCCTACACAGCAAACCTTTGTTTCATCAGGAACTTTCATTACACTTTTACACTAAACTGGGCCATCAACACGTCTTTTTGACAGTTTTTTCTTTGTGTTATTTATGTGTTGTTTAATTCTATACTTACTGGAAGGACCGTAGCCAACAGACACCGAAGGGATGGCTTTGTAAAGAGTCATGTTGATAAAGAGGTGGGGATCAATCATTAAATTATGGAATCATTTTTCAAAATGTTTCAAAATATGCCTATTTGTGGAAAATAATATGTAGTATTTGAGTTGCATAAAAGCTTGTTATTTGTTTTCTTCCTAATTGTCCTTGAAATAGTGGTCAAGAACCCCCAACACAAAAATGGTTTGGCCGCTGATCAAAATTTGATGTTATCATTTAATTTGAAGTTCAGTGCGCTCAAAATGTCCGGTCAGCACAAGTCCGGTGCTCAGAAAAGAGAAGAAGAAAATAGAGGCCTCAGAGATTCTCTACACAAATATTTTAAAAAGGTGGTGACGGTGAAGCTGGAATTAATAAAGTCAGTGTAGAGCAAGGTAAGAAACAGCGTAGCCAACGTTTACCAACCTTGTAATTTAGGCCCCGTTTCCACATAGCAAAAACGGTGGCATTTTCATGCGTTTTGGCCGTTCGTTTACACGAAAACGAAGCTTAAAGTATCCAAAAACGATCATTTCTGAAAACTCCGGCCAAAGTGGAGATTTTCAAAAACTCTGTTTTCACGTTTGCTTGTAAACGGAGGGAAACGGAGATTTAGGCTTCAGAACGTCACACATGGCCACCGTCAATATTTTCTTGTATTTTACCTGTTTTATATTCTAAAGTCACACTTAAAAGTAACTCCACTTCTCTGTCACTCCAAACGAAAGACTCTCGTTCCGTCTTGGGAGTAACTGGCAGTCCAGGCTGATTTATGGTTCCACGTTACACCAACGCAGAGCCTACGGCGTAGGGTACGCGGCGACGCGCACCGTACGTAGGCTACGCCGTCGATTTAACGTGGAACTATATTATTCAGGCTTCACGCGTGTCATTTGTTGACGTTTTTTTCCAGGATTCCGATTGGCTAGCATGACTTCTCGTTACACTGCCCCCTGCAGGTTTGGCTGCTCATAGCACCTTAACAGCGTATTCATGCGGGTTCGTGTAAATGAAGAGATTTTGAAAACGATCTCGTGTAAATGATTTTTAAAATCGTAGAGGGGGAAATATCTGTTTTTGTAAATACCCGGCTATGTGTAAACGTGGCCTTAACCTAACTGGCTAGCTCTACTGTTAACGTCCATTAGCTTGTATAAAAACCTGAAGAGCAGAGGGAGAGGAGAGGAAGAGGGAGAAGGAGAGATCCGGGCGCAGGGGGGCCCATCTTAGATTATTTTGTCCGGGGCCCAGGCAGGACTGTCAGCTGGCCTGACACAACCACTTGCTTCTTCTGCAATAACCACTTTTCATTCAGTAGTTTCACAAAGTCACTCAGGAAACCAAGAGAGAAATTAAAGTTGCACGCAGCGATGAATGGGCCCTCGCACTTATGGCCACCGCCAGGGGTTCCCCCCACATTCCTAGGTCAATAATACAATAAAAAGTACCTTTGCTGTTCACATAAAACTCAACTTATCATCATAAGCATATCAGAAATGACACCATCCACGACTCTCTCTGTCAAACCATTCAAAAGTTATGGCAGAAAATACGAACAATCAAATATCGACCAATCAGATGAAGGGGGGTGCGCATTTTGGCGTCTAGCGTCGCCACGGTAACGCTTTTGACTGAGAAAAGTAATGCCCGTCGTCGCAGGATCGAGACGGACATTTTGATGTATAACACACCTGGGTGCACATTACGGTGCAGGCCGTATTAATGGCCGAAGAAATGGCATAAAATGCGCCAAAATTATACGATTAATTCAAAATGGCCGACTTCCTGTTCGGTTTCGGCCATGGCGCCAAGAGACTTTTCTTTAAGTTGTGTACTGATACAGGTGTGTAGCGATTTTCGTGCATGTACGTCAAACCGTATTGTGGGGCTTGAGGCGCAAAGTTTTTTAGGGGGCGCTGTTGAGCCATTAGGCCACGCCCATTAATGCAAACCATTAAACATCACATTTTTCGCCAGGCCTGGCTTTCGTTGGAAGAAAAACGAGGAAAATAAAAACGAGAACAATAGGGCCTTCGCACTGTCAGTGCTCGGGCCCTAATTATCAGATTCCACATACCGTGTTGGTGGAACCTGCCCAAATTCATTAGTATTCAATGACTTAAACAAGCGAATAAGCCTCATACAACACCTTCATTTTAATGTGAAAACCACTTTTAATAGTTAATTTATACAATTTATACATAATGGGGACTGTACTGATGTTGCCTCAGCTCCTGTAATGTACCGTGAAGGCAGTTGGGACACAGCATGAACCCTTGAAATATTCATAACCGAACATCTTTAGAGAATGAGGTATGACAAAGATCTGCAACAGTTTAGGAAGTATTCATAAACTTTGCTGCGAACAGCCCACGGACTCTGCGTCCTATTTGTTCTGCGCAAGTTATCTCTCAGTCCTTCAATGTTTTTCTTCCCTTAGGAAGACTCATGTGCTGTCAAAACACAAAATCAAATACCGTGTCGCTCAATCAATACGACTCTTGTTGCACGCTAGACGTTACTCCGCGAGACATCGTCCATCACCAGCGCTTGGCCTAAAGGCCCACGTGGACAGTACGGGGCAACAAAAAAACCCAGCAGACCTCGAGGAGACAAATTCCAGCTGTGCTTTAAACGTGATGCCGCAAAAAACCTGGACGCCAGTTGATAAAATCAGTCAGCAAAAATCAATGGGATAATGATTTTTGAGAATGAAGGCAGCTTTGCTTCGTGAAGCAGAGGTCACCTGAGGAGAAAGGAAATGTGAGAGGCAGTTTCTATTCGACTCACTAATTACAGGCTGTCGTTTAAGGATGAACTGATGGCTGCATTTAAGGACTGTATAGGGGTCATCATGCCCCGAGCAAGGGCACTAAGATGTCAATGAGAAACTGAGCTCTAATGCTCTCTAATACACTCTTCACAGGTGATTTTTGATTTCTTTGCTCCTCCATTTGTTCAGAATGACAGAAGACACATTTTTACACTTTTACCGCACTTTGCACATGACAGGTTTTTCTACTGTGGCTCTGGGAGCGACTGAGTAGTCACTCTGTTTCAGGATGTGAGGAGTTGGAAGGGGCAGTTTTGATGGTTTAAAAAAAAAAAAATTGTTTTATTGAAAATCAGACAGTCCATAAATAGTGCACAAGGCACCAAACTGAGAATGGAAAAATAAACCAAACCAAAAACAGACTAATCAAATCAAATCAAATCAAATCAAACTTTATTTGTAGAGCACCTTTCATGCATAAAATGCAGCACAAAGTGCTTTACATAAAACAAATATACAAACAAAACCGGACAATACACGTCCACAAACATTCAAAAGCACGTATATCCAACATTATTAACAGTACAAAGCACACGTTGTGTGTGTGCTCTCATGAGTAATATAAAACATATCCATGTTTGAGAGTACATATGACGTGCTCTCAAATAAAATCAATAATATATAATAGGTATAATAATATATATAATATAATAATAAGTAATAGAATAACCACACCTTATGTGTGTCCTAAAAAAAACATAGTGAAATATAACAATTATGCACTCGGTTGCAGGTACCGCGACACATCGCTGGGCCGTGGGCGTGGGGGTCCCGCTCGGAGGGCCCGGCCCTGCCTGGGTGCGGGGTGGCTGTCTGCGCTGGGGGGGGCATTGCTGCCTTGGTGCTCCGTCGCTGGGCGGGGGCGCATGCCCCTGCGTTTGTGGTGACTCCATGTCCTTTGGGGTGGCCCCGGGGGGGGGGGGGGGTAGGGCCGGGTCCGGGGATCGGGCCTCCCCTGGTATGAATGGGGGGATGTTGGACCGGTTCCCCCTCCATCTGGGGGCTCCGGCGGTGCCGGGGGAGCCCGTGGAGGTACGGTGGGGCCCTGGCCCAGCTCGGAGGGCCGGCCCCCGTCAATTGGATGGCCGGTGGGGGAGCGTGGGCGTCCTTCCAGGGCCGGCTCTACTGGTCCTGCCTCCTGGCTTCGGCCTCTGCTCCCCCTCCTTCCCCCCCTTACACGATGCATACGCACATAGGAGAAGGGGCCGGGGGTCCGGGTCGTGGGGGACATTGTCCCGTGTGGCCCGACACTCCCCGCCTCACGATTTAAAAGAAAAAAAAAAAAAAAAGGTTTCCCCTTTTTGTTATTTCCCAAAAGTACCTTAAAACCATTATCCCAAAACTACACTGACTAAATAGGAAATTTCTGGAAAGTTTCAAAATAATAAATATCAAATGTTATGGTGGCCGAGACCCGCCATTGCTGAAAATAAAAGTAATGCTGCAAACAGAAACAAAGGCCGCTGCAAATAAAATAAACGCAGCTGCAAATATTTATTTATTTATTTTTTAACGCTGCAAATATAAAGAAACGCTGCTGCAAATAAAAAGAAATGCTGCTGCAAATAAAATAAACGCAGCTGCAAATATTTATTTATTTATTTTTTAACGCTGCAAATATAAAGAAACGCCGCTGCAAATAAAAAAAACCGACGCAAATAAAAAAGCCACAACGGAATTGAATTACCGGGGACTATTTTTGCTGATGCACTGGTGTTTTTTACATGGAGGAGAAGAAGAAGACAAAGAGGACGTAAGTGAAAAGGAAGAAATAAGAAGAGCGAGGAATAAGAAGAACAATGAATGAGAAAATAAGTGAAAAGGTTAGTGTTCAACGTCACTACGTGTAATTCTTTTCGTCTTCTTCTTCTACTCTCAAATAAAAACACCGGTGCATCAGCAAAAATAGTCCCCGGTAATTCACTTCCGTTGTGGCTTTTTTATTTGCGTCATTTTTTTATTTTATTTGCAGCGGGGTTTCTTTATATTTTCAGCGTTTATTTTATTTGCTAAGCGTTTATTTTATTTGCAGCTGCGTTTGTTTCTGTTTTCAGCGTTACTTTTATTTTCAGCAATGGCGGGTCTCGGCCACCTTAAAATGCTCAACATGAATGTTTGATCCGACTCCGTGTCCATGCCTGTTGGGGGTTCCTGCACTAAACTCACTGGAGACACATTGAAACTGCATTGTGTGACAAAGTGCAGCTCACGTGTCAACGGCGTTTATGGAGCAGCTGAACCGAGGAAAACAGTGCTGTAGATGTAAAAGACTGAAATAGGTATCTCACGCCACTGATTCAAAGTCAGTGTCTCGTGTAATTACAGTAATTACAGGATAAGGATCATGTGGACGTTCTGTGCATGAATGTATTTGACAAAGATTTTCAAACAAGCGCTTGAAGCTGAAATATGAAAGAGTGGGATGATTAAAGTCAAGAGAGCGATGGTAAAATATTAAGTTGCAATCTAAAGACAGTGGCAAAGAAATAGATTAGATGTAATAGTAAGATTGTCTTGTCAATTAAAGATACAGTAGACAAATGTTTGTATATGGTCTTCAAACACTTCACAGGAATGAAAAGTTTGAAAAGATCTGATAACACTCCAGGTAAAATCAGTCAACCCCGGCGCCGTATTTGCATTGTGGGTTCAATAAACACAGAAGATTAATGAGGATTATTAACTTTTATGTAGAATTTTTGCCTTTGTGGCGGCGGCCCCTGGACTCTGGATAACCTGCAGTTTCAGTTTCGATCTGCATGATCAATTGAGGTTTTTAAATCAGCTTTAATAACACACTTTTTCACCCTGGCTTTGGATTAGTTTTGTCAACATTTTATTTCAAATATATTCTAATTTTTGATAATTTTACTCTTATCTTTTTATTTCATTTTATTCTTGTATTTTGTACTCATCTTATTCTATTTATTTTACCTTTTGTAATACGTGCCTTTTATCCAGCTGTTTATAACTGTGCAGCACTTTGGTCAACCTTGGTTGTTTTAAACTGTGCTATATGAATAAAGATTGAGTTGAGTTGAGAATTGAATGTGCATATTTGACTCAAGGAACTGAGATCGCAGGAGCTTATCTTCTACATTCTGCAGTTGGGATGGGCGGTATGGACTAAAAATGTATCACGATAATTTCTGGCATTTATCCCGATAACGATTAAAATGACGATAAAAGAAATACCAATTCAACTCTACCTTTTTAACTATAAATCTATCACCACATTCAGTCTTTGGAGCCAAATCACTGCTCTAAAAGATACTAAACTACAACAATTAAATTGAAATAATAAAAACCAATTAAATGAGTTACACCTGTACTGCAAAACTGGAATGACTCAGATCCTCCATGTTTGTTACACAAACACGTATCAACGGGAATTTTTCTTTCTTTCTTTCTTTCTTTCTTTCTTTCTTTCTTTCTTTCTTTCTTTCTTTCTTTCTTTCTTTCTTTCTTTCTTTCTTTCTTTCTTTCTTTCTTTCTTTCTTTCTTTCTTTCTGGCTCATTTCCTTCCTTCCTTCCTTCCTTCCTTCCTTCCTTCCTTCCTTCCTTCCTTCCTTCCTTCCTTCCTTCCTTCACGTACGTTGTGCGTAGATTTAACACAGAACCATAAATCATCTTTACACAAAAACATCATCAACAGGAATTTATCGTTTTTATCGCGAGATACAAATTCTTACCGTGGGGAATTTTTTTGACGGTTTATCGTGAACAGTAAAATATCGCCCATTCCTAGTCTGCAGTTGGCGTCTTACCACCAAACATCACTCCGTCATACCATTACACCCAGGTACTAATTTGTCACGTTGGAAGTAATCACAATCAGAATCAAAATCATGTTAATTTGGCCAAGTCAGGTGAAACAAGACAGGCAATTTGACCTTGTTATTTTCCCTCACTGTACAGTAAATAGGCAAATGACAGCTCTTATTAACATATATACAATTTAAAAAAAAAAAAAAAGTGAAATGTGCAGCAGTATGAGGTAGACCTGGTTATTGAAAGGTGCCTAAGTAAGTTTATGCATATCATCCTATGATCCATATGAGCAATTATCCTGTTGATTTTTTTAATTTTTACAAGTAAGTCTGTATCCATCCACTGTAACTGTGCACCCTGGTGTTCAACACAGGGAATTACAGTTTTTTTTTTTTTTAATTTTAGCTCAATGTTAATGCTAAAATTGCTAATGCTGACCACAGACTGTAAAATCAGACAGATTGTCCGTGATGTCACCCACAGATTTACAGAACAGCCGTTTTGAAGCCGCTTACCTGGTATTGAGCAGCACGCCCGCCAATAGGCGGGGACAAACGGGTCTGTTCTGAAAAAGAACTGAAAAAAAATAAATATATATATATATATATATATTTTTTTTTTTTTTTTTTCATTAAATTATGGAATCATTTTTCAAAATGTTTCAAAATATGCCTATTTGTGGAAAAATATGTAGTATTTGAGTTACATAAAAGCTTGTTATTTGTTTTCTTCCTAATTGTCCTTGTGGTCAAGAACCCCCAACACAAAAATGGTTTGGCCGCTGATCAAAATTTGATGTTATTTAATTCAACCATTAGAATCGTCAAAATGTCCGGTCAGCACAAGTCCGGTGCTCAGAAAAGAAGAGAAGAAAATAGAGGCCTTAGAGATTCTCTACACAAATATTTTAAAAAGGTGGTGACGGTGAAGCTGGACCCACCAGTCTGGCCCTCGGCAGGAGGGTCCCCCCTTATGAGCCTGGTCCTGCTCAAGGTTTCTTCCCTCCTAAAGGGGAGTTTTTCCTTGCCACTGTTTGGCTTAAGGTTTTTCTCCCACTAGGGGAGTTTTTACCTGCCATTGTTTATGTAATAACTGCTCGGGGGTCATGTTCTGGGTATGGGTCTCTGTAAAGCGTCTAGAGACAACTCTGTTGTATTAGACGCTATATAAATAAAATTGAATTGAAAAAAAATTGAATTGAATTAATAAAGTCAGCGTAGAGCAAGGTAAGAAACAGCACAGCCAACCTTGTAACTTAACCTAACTGGCTAGCTCTAATGTTAACGTCCATTAGCTTGTATAAAAACCTGGAGAGCAGAGGGAGAAGGAGAGATCCGGGCGTATCATAGATTATTTTGTCCGGGGTCCCGGCAAGACTGTCAGCTGGCCTGCTGAGCCGTACCATAATGCCAATAAGCACAACAAACCGGCCCTGGAAACTGACTAAAACATGCCAACCGTATCTCAATCAAAGTTTGCTGTGGCTGCATCTCATTTAAGATGTTATTTCAGTGGCAAAATCAGAAATGACGACTGCGTTCAGTACCAACTTTCGATTGAATAGAATAGAATAGAATAGACTTTATTGTCATTGTGCTAAGGTTACAATGAGATTGGTTAGGATGTTCCCACCAAAGTGCAAAGGAAGCAATCAAAATGAGAGGAATAAATAAGTATAAAAAGCACAGTATAAAAACATAAAAGCAATAAAAAAACAATGTATGGATAAAGTGCAACAAACTGTGACCCAAACATCACTCCCACATCATTCAGAAAATACACCTGTTATGTTATGTTCTGTTCAGTTTTGGGGTAGTTACTCAAAAAAAGTAATCCATTACATATTACTAGTTACTTTTTTAAAAAGTAATCCCTTACACTACTTAGTTACTGGTTGCTGAAAGTAACTAGTTACATTACTTGTTACATTACTTTTGGATTACTCCGCAATATCACCTGAGCTGCACCATAACTCGATTGCCAATGAAAAACATACACAGGACTGTCTCAGAAAATTAGAATATTGTGATTTTCTGTAATGCAATTACAAAAACAATTAAAGCTGCAAGCAGCGATGAACGGGCCCTCGCACTCACGGCCACCGCCCCCCATAAGCATATCAGAAATGACACCACCCACGACTTCCTATGTCAAACCATTCAAAAGTTATAGCAGAAAAAAAGGACAACCAATCAGAAGAAGGGGCGGGGCTAATTCAGGCCAATGAAGGTCAAGGACTCCATACAGAATCTGATGACACCACCCACGACTCTCTATGTCAAACCATTCCAAAGTTATAGCAGAAAATCGGGACATCCAATCAGAAGAAGGGGCGGGGCTAATTAAGGCCAACGAAGCTCAAAGACTCCATAACGAATCGGATGACACCATCCACGACTCTCTATGTCAAACCATTCAAAAGTTATAGCAGAAAATCAGGACAACCAATCAGAAGAAGGGGCGGGGCTAATTAAGGCCAACGAAGCTCAAGGACTCCATACAGAGTCCCATGACACCACCCACAACTTCCTATGTCAAACCATTCAAAAGTTATGGCAGAGAAAAGTATTCTAGGGGGCGCTGTTGAGCCGTTAGGCCACGCCCATTAATGCAAACCATGAAATATCAAATTTATCGCCAGGCCAGCCTTGCATGCAAAATTTGGTGACTTTTGGAGAACTATCAAATATGGACCAATCAGATTTCAAAATGGCCGACTTCCTGTTCGGTTTCGGCCATGGCTCCAAGAGACTTTTCTTTAAGTTGCAACATGATACAGGTGTGTAGCGATTTTCGTGCATGTACATCAAACCGTATTGTGGGGCTTGAGGCACAAAGTTTTCCGGGGGGCGCTGTTGAGCCATTTTGCCACGCCCATTAATGCAAACCATGAAATATCAAATTTATCGCCAGGCCTGGCTTGCATGCCAAATTTGGTGCCTTTTGGGGAACTATCAAATATGGACCAATCAGATGAAGGGGGGGTGCGCTTGTTGGCGTCCAGCGTCGCCACGGTAACACTTTTGAAAGAGAAAAGTAATGCGTGTAGTCGCAGGATGGAGACGCACATTTTGATGTATAACACATCTGGGTTCACAATACGGTTCGGGCTGTATTAATTCTCGAAGGAATGGCATATATTGCTCCAAAATTAGGCGATTAATTCAGAATGTTCAAAATGGCTGACTTCCTGTCCGGTTTCGGCCACGGCGCCAAGAGACTTTTCTTTAAGTTGCGACATGATACAGGTGTGTACCGATTTTCGTTCATGTACGTCAAACCGTATTATGGGGCTTGAGGCGCAAAGTTTTTTCTGTCTGAACCAATCAGATGAAGGGTGGGCACGCTTTTTGGCGTCTAGCGTCGCCACGGTAACGCTTTTGAAAGAGAAAAGTAATGCGTGGTGTCGGAGGATGGAGACGCACATTTTGATCTATAACACACTTGGGGGCACGTTACGGTTCGGGCCGTATTAACTGCCGAAGGAAGGCATATATTTCGCCAAAATGACACGATTAATTCAAAATGGCCGACTTCCTTTTCGGTTTCTCGACATGACGCCCAGAGACTTTTCTTTAAGTTGCGCCATGATACAGGTCTGTACCGATTTTCGTGCATGTACGACAAACCGCATTGTGGGGCTTGAGGCACAAAGTTTTCAAGGGGGCGCTGTTGAGCCATTTTGCCACGCCCATTAATACAAACCATTAAATATCAAATTTTTCGCCAGGCCTGACTTGCATGCAAAATTTGGTGACTTTTTGGGCACGTTTAGGGGGGCAAAAAGGCCCTCCTTTTGTCAGAACAATAAGAAGAAGAAGAAGAAGAAGAAGAAGAATTAAAGCTGCAAGCAGCGATGAACGGGCCCTCGCACTCACTGCCACCGCCCCCCATAAGCATATCAGAAATGACACCACCCACGACTTCATATGTGAAACCATTCAAAAGTTATAGCAGAAAAAAGGGACAACCAATCAGAAGAAGGGGCGGGGCTAATTCAGGCCAATGAAGGTCAAGGACTCCATACAGAATCTGATGACACCACCCACGACTCTCTATGTCAAACCATTCAAAAGTTATAACAGAAAATAGGGAGAACCAATCAGAAGAAGAGGCGGGGCTAATTCAGGCCAATGAAGCTCAAGGACTCAATACTGATTCAGATGACATCACCCACGACTCTCTATGTCAAAACATTCAAAATTTATAGCAGGAAATATGGACAACCAATCAAAAGAAGGGGCGGAGCTAATTTTCACCAATTATGGTCAAGGACTCAATATCGAGTCCCATGACACCACTCACAACTCTCTATGTCAAACCATTCAAAAGTTATGGCAGAGAATAGTATTCTAGGGGGCGCTGTTGAGCCGTTAGGCCACGCTCATTAATGCAAACCATGAAATATCAAATGTATCGCCAAGCCTGGCTTGCGAGCAAAATTTGGTGACTATCAAATATGGACCAATCACATGAAGGGGGGGCGCGCCTTTTGGCGTCTAGCGTCGCCACGGTAACACTTTTGAAAGAGAAAAGTAATGCGTGTAGTCGCAGGATGGAGACGCACATTTTGATGTATAACACATCTGGGTGCACATTACGGTTCGGTCCGTATTAATTGCCGAAGGAATGGCATAAATTGCGCCAAAATTACACAATTAATTCAAAATGGCCGACTTCCTGTCCGGTTTCGGCCATGGCTCCAAGAGACTTTTCTTTAAGTTGTGCCATGATAGAGGTGTGTAGCGATTTTCGTGCATGTACGTCAAACCGTATTGTGGGGCTTGAGGCACAAAGTTTTCCGGGGGGCGCTGTTGAGCCATTTTGCCACGCCCATTAATACAAACCATGAAATATCAAATTTATCACCAGGCCTGACTTGCGTGCCAAATTTGGTGCCTTTTGGGGAACTATCAAATATGGACCAATCAGATGAAGGGGGGGTGCGCTTGTTGGCGTCTTGCGTCGCCACGGTAACACTTTTGAAAGAGAAAAGTAATGCGCGTAGTCGCAGGATGGAGACGCACATTTTGATGTATAACACATCTGGGTTCATGATACGGTTCGGGCCGTATTAATTCTCGAAGGAATGGCATATATTGCTCCAAAATTACGCGATTAATTCAGAATGTTCAAAATGGCCGACTTCCTGTTCGGATTCGGCCATGGCGCCAAGAGACTTTTCTTTAAGTTGCGACATGATACAGGTGTGTACCGATTTTCGTTCATGTACATCAAACCGTATTATGGGGCTTGAGGCTCAAAGATTTTTCTGTTTGAACCAATCAGATGAAGGGTGGGCGCGCTTTTTGGCGTCTAGCGTCGCCACGGTAACGCTTTTGAAAGAGAAAAGTAATGCGTGGTGTCAGAGGATGGAGACGCACATTTTGATGTATAACACACCTGGGTGCACGTTACGGTTCGGGCCGTATTAACTGCCGAAGGAAGGCATACATTTCGTCAAAATGACACGATTAATTCAGAATGGTCGACTTCCTGTTCGGTTTCTCGACATGACGCCCAGAGACTTTTCTTTAAGTTGCGCCATGATACAGGTGTGTACCGATTTTCGTGCATGTACGACGAATCGCATTGTGGGGCTTGAGGCACAAAGTTTTCAAGGGGGCGCTGTTGAGCCATTTTGCCACGCCCATTAATGCAAACCATTAAATATCAAATTTTTCGCCAGACCTGGCTTGCATGCAAAATTTGGTGACTTTTTGGGCACTTTTAGGGGGGCAAAAAGGCCTTCCTTTTGTCAGAACAATAAGAAGAAGAAGAAGAATTAAAGCTGCAAGCAGCGATGAACGGGCCCTCGCACTCACGTCCACCGCCCCACATAAGCATATCAGACATTACACCACCCACGACTCTCTATGTCAAACCATTCAAAAGTTATAGCAGAAAAAAGGAACAACCAATCAGAAGAAGGGGCAGGGCTAATTCAGGCCAATGAAGGTCAAGGACTCCATACAGAGTCTGATGACACCACCCACGACTTTCTATTTCAAACCATTCAAAAGTTATGGCAGAAAATCGGGACAACCAATCAGAAGAAGGGGCGGGTCTAATTCAGGCCAATGAAGGTCAAGGACTCAATACCGAGTCCCATGACACCACCCACGACTCTTTATGTCAAACCATTCAAAAGTTATGGCAGAGAAAAGTATTCTAGGGGGCGCTGTTGAGCCGTTAGGCAACGCCCATTAATGCAAACCATGAAATATCAAATTTATCACCAGGCCTGGCTTGCATGCAAAATTTGGTGACTTTTGGAGAACTATCAAATATGGACCAATCAGATGAAGGGGACGAGCGCTTTTTCGCGCCTAGCGTCGCCACGGTAACACTTTTGAAAGAGAAAAGTAATGTGCGTCGTCGCAGGACAGAGATGCACATTTTGATGTAAAAAATAGACAAAAATTGCTGACAAAAATTTCAGCATACAGGCAGGCTCGAACTCCCGACCCCTGGCACCAAAGACAGCAATTTTCTGGCTGAGCTATGTCTCAGCTGTTCCTTTCACTTTGACTTACTGCCTTACGAGAGAGCAACATAGCGATAAAATGTCTGGAATTTTTTTTTCCTACTTTTTTAAATATTTGTAATCAGAAGAAGAGGCGGGGCTAATTCAGGCCAATGAAGGTCAAGGACTCCATAAAGAATCTGATGACACCACCCAGGACTCTCTATGTCAAACCATTCCAATGTTATAGCAGAAAATCGGGACAACCAATCAGAAGAAGGGGCGGGGCTAATTAAGGCCAACGAAGCTTAAGGACTCATTACAGAGTCCCATGACACCACCCACAACTTCCTACGTCAAACCATTCAAAAGTTATGGCAGATAAAAGTATTCTA
Organism: Cololabis saira; assembly: GCF_033807715.1. Classification (NCBI taxonomy): domain Eukaryota; kingdom Metazoa; phylum Chordata; class Actinopteri; order Beloniformes; family Belonidae; genus Cololabis; species Cololabis saira. The sequence goes on from NC_084603.1 coordinate 16,769,339, forward strand.
GGGGGCGCTGTTGAGCCGTTAGGCCACGCCCATTAATGCAAACCATGAAATATCAAATTTATCGCCAAGTCTAGCTTGCATGCAAAATTTGGTGACTTTTGGAGAACTATCAAATATGGACCAATCACATGAAGGGGGGGCGCGCCTTTTGGCGTCTAGCGTCGCCACGGTAACACTTTTGAAAGAGAAAAGTAATGCGTGGTGTTGCAGGATGTAGACGCACATTTTGATGTATAACACACCTGGGTGCCCATTACGGTTCGGGCCGTATTAATTCTCAAATGAATGGCATAAATTGCTCCAAAATTACGCGATTAATTCAGAATGTCCAAAATGGCCGACTTCCTGTTCGGTTTCGGCCATGGCGCCAAGAGACTTTTCTTTTAGTTGCGACATGATACAGGAGTGTACCGATTTTCGTTCATGTACGTCAAACCGTATTATGGGGCTTGAGGCGCAAAGTTTTTTCTGTCAGAACCAAGCAGATGAAGGGTGGGCGCGCTTTTTGGCGTCTAGCATCGCCACGGTAACGCTTTTGAAAGAGAAAAGTAATGCGTGGTGTCTGAGGATGGAGACGCACATTTTGATGTATAACACACTTGGGGGCACATTACGGTTCGGGCCGTATTAACTGCCAAAGGAATGGCATAAATTTCGCCAAAATGACACGATTAATTCAAAATGGCCGACATCCTGTTCGGTTTCGGGCATGGCACCAAGAGACTTTTCTTTAAGTTGCGCCATGATACAGGTGTGTACCGATTTTCGTGCATGTACGTCAAAACGTATCGTGGGGCTTGAGGCACAAAGTTTTCAAGGGGGCGCTGTTGAGCCATTTTGCCACGCCCATTAATGCAAACCATTAAATATAAAATTTTTCGCCAGGCCTGGCTTGCATGCAAAATTTGGTGACTTTTTGGGCACGTTTAGGGGGGCAAAAAGGCCCTCCTTTCGTCAGAAAAATAATAATAATAATTAAAGCTGCAAGCAGCGATGAACGGGCCCTCGCACTCACGGCCACCGCCCCCCATAAGCATATCAGAAATGACACCACCCACGACTTCCTATGTGAAACCATTCAAAAGTTATAGCAGAAAAAAGGGACAACCAATCAGAAGAAGGGGCGGGGCTAATGCAGGCCAATGAAGGTCAAGGACTCCATACAGAATCTGATGACACCACCAACGACTCTCTATGTCAAACCATTCCAAAGTTATAGCACAAAATCGGGACAACCAATCAGAAGAAGGGGCGGGGCTAATTAAGGCCAACGAAGCTCAAGAACTCATTACAGAGTCCCATGACACCACCCACGACTTCCTATGTCAAACCATTCAAAAGTTATAGCAGAAAAAAGGGACAACCAATCAGAAGAAGAGGCGGGGCTAATTCAGGCCAATGAAGGTCAAGGACTCCATAAAGAATCTGATGGCACCACCCACGACTCTCTATGTCAAACCATTCCAAAGTTATAGCAGAAAATCGGGACAACCAATCAGAAGAAGGGGCGGGGCTAATTAAGGCCAACAAAGCTTAAGGACTCATTACAGAGTCCCATGACACCACCCACGACTTCCTATGTCAAACCATTCAAAAGTTATTGCAGAAAAAAGGGACAACCAATCAGAAGAAGGGGCAGGGCTAATTAAGGCCAACGAAGCTTGAGGACTCATTACAGAGTCCCATGACACCACCCACGACTCTCTATGTCAAACCATTCAATAGTTATGGCAGATAAAAGTATTCTAGGGGGCGCTGTTGAGCCGTTAGGCCACGCCCATTAATGCAAGCCATGAAATATCAAATTTATCGCCAAGTCTGGCTTGCATGCAAAATTTGGTGACTTGTGGAGAACTATAAAATATGGACCAATCAGATGAAGGGGGGGTGCGCCTTTTGGCGTCTAGCGTCGCCACGGTAACGCTTTTGAAAGAGAAAAGTAATGCGTGGTGTCGCAGGATGGAGACGCACATTTTGATGTATAACACACCTGGGTGCACGTTACGGTTCGGGCTGAATTAACTGCCGAAGGAATGGCATAAATTTCGCCAAAATGACACAATTTATTCAAAATGGCCGACGTCCTGTTCGGTTTCGGCCATGGCTCCAAGAGACTTTTCTTTAAGTTGTGCCATGATACAGGTGTGTAGCGATTTTCGTGCATGTACGTCAAACTGTATTGTGGGGCTTGAGGCACAAAGTTTTCCGGGGGGCGCTGTTGAGCCATTTTGCCACGCCCATTAATGTAAACCATGAAATATCAAATGTATCGCCAGGCCTGCCTTGCATGCCAAATTTGGTGCCTTTTGGGGAACTATCAAATATGGACCAATCAGATGAAGGGGGGGTGCCCTTGTTGGCGTCTAGCGTCGCCACGGTAACACTTTCGAAAGAGAAAAGTAATGCGTGTAGTCGCAGGATGGAGACACACATTTTGATGTATAACACATCTGGGTTCACGATACGGTTCGGGCTGAATTAATTCTCGAAGGAATGGCATATATTGCTCCAAAATTACACGATTAATTCAGAATGTTCAAAATGGCCGACATCCTGTTCGGTTTCGGCCATGTCGCCAAGAGACTTTTCTTTAAGTTGCGACATGATACAGGTGTGTACCGATTTTCGTTCATGTACGTCAAAGCGTATTATGGGGCTTGAGGCACAAAGTTTTTTCTGTCTGAACCAATCAGATGAAGGGTGGGCACGCTTTTTGGCGTCTAGCGTCGCCACGGTAACGCTTTCGAAAGAGAAAAGTAATGCGTGGGGTCGGAGGATGGAGACGCACATTTTGATGTATAACACACTTGGGGGAACGTTACGGTTCGGGCTGAATTAACTGCCGAAGGAAGGCATAAATTTCGCCAAAATGACACGATTAATTCAATATGGCCGACTTCCTGTTCGGTTTCTCGACATGACGCCCAGAGACTTTTCTTTAAGTTGTGTACTGATACAGGTGTGTACCGATTTTCGTGCATGTACGTCAAACCGTATCGTGGGGCTTGAGGCACAAAGTTTTCAAGGGGGCGCTGTTGAGCCATTTTGCCACGCCCATTAATGGAAACCATTAAATATCAAATTTTTCGCCAGGCCTGACTTGCATGCAAAATTTGGTGACTTTTTGGGCACGTTTAGGGGGGCAAAAAGGCCTTCCTTTTGTCAGGAAAATAATAATAATAATTAAAGCTGCAAGCAGCGATGAACGGGCCCTCGCACTCACGGCCACCGCCCCCCATAAGCATATCAGAAAAGACACCACCCACGACTTCCTATGTCAAACAATTCAAAAGTTATAGCAGAAAAAAGGGACAACCAATCAGAAGAAGGGGCGGGGCTAATTCAGGCCAATGAAGGTCAAGGACTCCATACAGAATCTGATGACACCACCCACGACTCTCTATGTCAAACCATTCCAAAGTTATAGCAGAAAATCGGGACAACCAATCAGAAGAAGGGGCGGGGCTAATTAAGGCCAACGAAGCTTAAGAACTCATTACAGAGTCCCATGACACCACCCAAGACTTCCTATGTCAAACTATTCAAAAGTTATAGCAGAAAAAAGGGACAACCAATCAGAAGAAGGGGCGGGGCTAATTTAGGCCAATGAAGGTCAAGGACTCCATAAAGAATCTGATGACCCCACCCACGACTCCCTATGTCAAACCATTCCAAAGTTATAGCAGAAAATCGGGACAACCAATCAGAAGAAGGGGCGGGGCTAATTAAGGCCAACGAAGCTTAAGGACTCATTACAGAGTCCCATGACACCACCCACGACTCTCTATGTCAAACCATTCAAAAGTTATGGCAGATAAAAGTATTCTAGGGGGCACTGTTGAGCCGTTAGGCCACGCCCATTAATGCAAACCATGAAATATCTAATTTATCGCCAAGTCTGGCTTGCGTGCAAAATTTGGTGACTTTTGGAGAACTATCAAATATGGACCAATCACATGAAGGGCGGGCGCGCCTTTTGGTGTCTAGCGTCGCCACGGTAACACTTCTGAAAGAGAAAAGTAATGCGTGGTGTCGCAGGATGTAGACGCACATTTTGATGTATAACACACCTGGGTGCACGTTACGGTTCGGGCTGAATTAACTGCCGAAGGAATGGCATAAATTTCGCCAAAATGACACAATTTATTCAAAATGGCCGACATCCTGTTCGGTTTCGGCCATGGCTCCAAGAGACTTTTCTTTAAGTTGTGCCATGATACAGGTGTGTAGCGATTTTCGTGCATGTACGTCAAACCGTATTGTGGGGCTTGAGGCACAAAGTTTTCCGGGGGGCGCTGTTGAGCCATTTTGCCACGCACATTAATGCAAACCATGAAATATCAAATTTATCGCCAGGCCTGGCATGCATGCCAAATTTGGTGCCTTTTGGGGAACTATCAAATATGGACCAATCAGATGAAGGGGGGGTGCGCTTGTTGGCGTCTAGCGTCGCCACGGTAACACTTTTGAAAGAGAAAAGTAATGCGTGTAGTCGCAGGATGGAGACGCACATTTTGATGTATAACACACCTGGGTTCACGATACGGTTCGGGCTGAATTAACTCTCGAAGGAATGGCATAAATTGCGCCAAAGTGACACGATTAATTCAAAATGGCCGACTTCCTGTTCGGTTTCAGGCATGACGCCAAGAGACTTTTCTTTAAGTTGTCCCATGATACACGTGTGTACCGATTTTCGTGCATGTACGTCAAACCGTATCGTGGGGCTTGAGGCACAAAGATTTCAAGGGGGCGCTGTTGAGCCATTTTAACACGCCCATTAATGCAAACAATTAAATATCAAATTTTTCGCCAGGCCTGACTTGGGTGCAAAATTTGGTGACTTTTTGGGCATGTTAAGGGGGGCAAAAAGGCCATCACTTTGTCAGAAGAAAAAAAAAAAAAAAAATAATAATAATAAAAATTCCTGCAAATACAATAGGGCCTTCGCACTGCAAGTGCTCGGGCCCTAATAATAAAAATTCCTACAGATACAATAGGGCCTTCGCACTGAAGGTGCTCGGGCCCTAATAACGCGAAGAATTCCTACAGATACAATAGGGCCTTCGCACTGAAGGTGCTCGGGCCCTAATAATTCCTGCAATTACAATAGGGCCTTCGCACTGCAAGTGCTCGGGCCCTAATTAAAGCTGCAAGCAGCGATGAACGGGCCCTCGCACTCACGGCCACCGCCCCCCATAAGCATATCAGAAATGACACCACCCACGACTTCCTATGTGAAACCATTCAAAAGTTATAGCAGAAAAAAGGGACAACCAATCAGAAGAAGGGGCGGGGCTAATTCAGGCCAATGAAGGTCAAGGACTCCATACAGAATCTGATGAAACCACCCACGACTCTCTATGTCAAACCATTCAAAAGTTATAGCAGAAAAAAGGGACAACCAATCAGAAGAAGGGGCGGGGCTAATTAAGGCCAACGAAGCTTATGGACTCATTACAGAGTCCCATGACACCACCCACGACTTCCTATGTCAAACCATTCAAAAGTTATAGCAGAAAAAAGGGACAACCAATCAGAAGAAGGGGCGGGGCTAATTCAGGCCAATGAAGGTCAAGGGCTCCATAAAGAATCTGATGACACCACCCACGACTCCCTATGTCAAACCATTCCAAAGTTATAGCAGAAAATCGGGACAACCAATCAGAAGAAGGGGCGGGGCTAATTAAGGCCAACGAAGCTTAAGAACTCATTACAGATTCCCATGATACCACCCATGACTTCCTATGTCAAACCATTCCAAAGTTATAGCAGAAAAAAGGGACAACCAATCAGAAGAAGGGGCGGGGCTAATTCTGGCCAATGAAGGTCAATGACTCATTACAGAGTCCCATGACACCACCCAGGACTCTCTATGTCAAACCATTCCAATGTTATAGCAGAAAATCGGGACAACCAATCAGAAGAAGGGGCGGGGCTAATTAAGGCCAACGAAGCTTAAGGACTCATTACAGAGTCCCATGACACCACCCACAACTTCCTATGTCAAACCATTCAAAAGTTATGGCAGATAAAAGTATTCTAGGGGGCGCTGTTGAGCCGTTAGGCCACGCCCATTAATGCAAACCATGAAATATCAAATTTATCGCCAGGCCTGGCTTGCATGCAAAATTTGGTGACTTTTGGGGAACTATCAAATATGGACCAATCAGATGAAGGGGGGGTGCGCTTGTTGGCGTCTAGCGTCGCCACGGTAACACTTTTGAAAGAGAAAAGTAATGCGCGTACTCGCAGGATGGAGACGCACATTTTGATGTATAACACATCTGGGTTCATGATACGGTTCGGGCCGTATTAATTCTCGAAGGAATGGCATATATTGCTCCAAAATTACGCGATGAATTCAGAATGTTCAGAATGGCCGACTTCCTGTTCGGTTTCGGCCATGGCGCCAAGAGACTTTTCTTTAAGTTGCGACATGATACAGGTGTGTACCGATTTTCGTTCATGTACGTCAAACCGTATTATGGGGCTTGAGGCTCAAAGTTTTTTCTGTTTGAACCAATCAGATGAAGGGTGGGCGCGCTTTTTGGCGTCTAGCGTCGCCACGGTAACGCTTTTGAAAGAGAAAAGTAATGCGTGGTGTCAGAGGATGGAGACGCACATTTTGATGAATAACACACGTGGGTGCACGTTACGGTTCGGGCCGTATTAACTGCCGAAGGAAGGCATACATTTCACCAAAATGACACGATTAATTCAAAATGGCCGACTTCCTGTTCGGTTTCTCGACATGACGCCCAGAGACTTTTCTTTAAGTTGCGCCATGATACAGGTGTGTACCGATTTTCGTGCATGTACGTCAAATCGTATCATGGGGCTTGAGGCACAAAGTTTTCCGGGGGGCGCTGTTGAGCCGTTTTGCCACGCCCATTAATGCAAACCATGAAATATCAAATTTTTCGCCAGGCCTGACTTGCATGCAAAATTTGGTGACTTTTTGGGCATGTTTAGGGGGGCAAAAAGGCCTTCCTTTTGTCAGAAAAATAATAATAAAAAAAAAAATAATACAAAGAATTCCTGCAAATACAATAGGGCCTTCGCACTGAAGGTGCTCGGGCCCTAAAAAGAATAATTCCTGCAAATACAATAGGGCCTTCGCACTGCAAGTGCTCGGGCCCTAATTAAAGCTGCAAGCAGCGATGAACGGGCCCTCGCACTCACGGTCACCGCCCCCCATAAGCATATCAGAAATGACACCACCCACGACTTCCTATGTCAAACCATGCCGAAGTTATAGCAGAAAAAAGGGACAACCAATCAGAAGAAGGGGCGGGGCTAATCCAGGCCAACGAAGGTCAAGGACTTCATAAATAATCTGATGACACCACCCACGACTCTCTATGTCAAACCATTCCAAAGTTATAGCAAAAAATCGGGACAACCAATCAGAAGAAGGGGCGGGGCTAATTAAGGCCAACGAAGCTTAAGACTCATTACAGAGTCCCATGACACCACCCACAACTTCCTATTTCAAACCATTCAAAAGTTATAGCGGAAAAAAGGGACAACCAATCAGAAGAAGCGGCGGGGCTAATTCAGGCCAACGAAGGTCAAGGACTCCATAAAGAATCTGATGAAACCACCCACGACTCTCTATGTCAAACCATTCGAATGTTATAGCAGGAAATCGGGACAACCAATCAGAAGAAGCGGCGGGGCTAATTAAGGCCAACGAAGCTTAAGGACTCATTACAGAGTCCCATGACACCACCCACGACTTCCTATGTCAAACCATTCAAAAGTTATGGCAGATAAAAGTATTCTAGGGGGCGCTGTTGAGCCGTTAGGCCACGCCCATTAATGCACACCATGAAATATCAAATTTATCGCCAAGTCTGGCTTGCATGCAAAATTTGGTGACTTTTGGAGAACTATCAAATATGGACCAATCACATGAAGGGGGGTCACGCCTTTTGGCGTCTAGCGTCGCCACGGTAACACTTTTGAAAGAGAAAAGTAATGCGTGGTGTCGCAGGATGGAGACACACATTTTGATATATAACACACCTGGGTGCACGTTACGGTTCGGGCTGAATTAACTGCCGAAGGAATGGCATAAATTTCGCCAAAATTACGCAATTAATTCAGAATGTTCAAAATGGCCGACTTCCTGTTCGGTTTCGGCCATGGCGCCAAGAGACTTTTCTTTTAGTTGCGACATGATACAGGTGTGTACCGATTTTCGTTCATGTACGTCAAACCGTATTATGGGGCTTGAGGCGCAAAGTTTTTTCTGTCTGAACCAACCAGATGAAAGGTGGCCGCGCTTTTTGGCGTCTAGCATCGCCACGGTAACGCTTTTGAAAGAGAAAAGTAATGCGTGTAGTCGCAGGATGGAGACGCACATTTTGATGTATAACACACTTGGGTGCACGTTACGGTTCGGGCTGAATTAACTTTCGAAGGAATGGCATAAATTTCGCCAAAATGACACAACTAATTCAAAATGGCCGACTTCCTGTTCGGTTTCGGGCATGACGCCAAGAGACTTTTCCTTCAGTTGCGCCATAATACAGGTGTGTACCGATTTTCGTGCGTGTACGACATACCGCATTCTGGGGCTTGAGGCACAAAGTTTTCAAGGGGGCGCTGTTGAGCCATTTTGCCACGCCCATTAATGCAAACCATTAAATATCAAATTTTTCGCCAGGCCTGACTTGCATGCAAAATTTGGTGACTTTTTGGGCACGTTTAGGGGGGCAAAAAGGCCCTCCTTTCGTCAGAAGAAAAAGAAAGAAAGAAAAATTCCTACAGATACAATAGGGCCTTCGCACTGAAGGTCCTAAAAATGTCATACATTCTGGATTCATTACAAATCAACTGAAATATTGCAAGCCTTTTATTATTTTAATATTGCTGATCATGGTTTACAAAATACCCCGCCCTTTGTGTTATAAACATGTATTAAAAATTTTATGAATTAGTAAATAACAGAAAAGACCCCCCCCTTTTGTGTTATAAACATGTAATAAATGTGTTATAAACATGTTATAAATTAATAAATAACTGAAAAGACCCCCCCTTTGTGTTATAAATATGTATTAAAAATTTTATAAATTAGTAAATAACTGAAAATGCCCCCTTTGTGTTATAAACATGTAATACATGTGTTATAAACATGTTATAAATTAGTAAATAACTGAAAAGACCCCCCCCTTTGTGTTATAAACATGTATTAAAAATTTTATAAATTAGTAAATAACTGAAAAGACCCCCCCCTTTGTGTTATAAACATGTATTAAAAATTTTATAAATACGTAAATAACTGAAAAGACCCCCCCCCCTTTGTGTTATAAACATGTAATAAATGTGTTATAAACATGTTATAAATTAGTAAATAACTGAAAAGACCCCCCCCCTTTGTGTTGTAAACATGTATTAAAAAATGTATAAATTAGTAAATAACTGAAAAGACCCCCCCCTTTGTGTTATAAACATGTATTATAAATTTTACAAAATTAGTAAATAGCTGAAGATACCCCCCCTTTTTGTTATAATAATGTTATAAATTAGTAAATAACTGAAAATACCCCGCCATTTGTGTTATAAACATGTATTAAAAATTTTATAAATTAGTAAATAACTGAAAAGACCCCCCCATTTGTGTTATAAACATGTAATAAAAAATGTTTAAATTAGTAAATAACTGAAAATACCCCCTTTGTGTTATAAACATGTAATAAATGTGTTATAAACATGTTATAAATTAGTAAATAACTGAAAAGACCCCCCCCTTTGTGTTATAAACATGTATTAAAAATGTTATAAATTAGTAAATAACTTAAAAGACCCCCCCCTTTGTGTTATAAACATGTAATACAAATTTTATAAATTAGCAAATAACTGAAAATACCCCCCTTTGTGTTATAAACATGTAATAAATGTGTTATAAACATGTTATAAATTGGTAAATAACTGAAAAGACCACCCTTTGTGTTATAAACATGTATTAAAAATTTTATAAATTAGTAAATAACTGAAAAGACCCCCCCTTTGTGTTATAAACATGTATTAAACATTTTATAAATTAGTATATAACTGAAAATACCCCGCCCTTTGTGTTATAAACATGTATTAACAATTTTATAAATTAGTAAATAACTGAAAATACCCCTCCTTTTTGTTATAAACATGTAATAAATGTGTTATAAACATTTTATAAATTAGTAAATAACTGAAAAGACCCCGCCCCTTTGTGTTATAAACATGTATTAAACATTTTAGAAATTAGTAAATAACTGAAAAGACCCCCCCCTTTGTGTTATAAACATGTATTAAAAATTTTATAATTTAGTAAATAACTGAAAAGACCTCCCCCTTTGTGTTATAAACATGTATTAAAAATTGTATAAATTAGTAAATAACTGAAAAGACCGCCCCCTTTGTGTTATAAATATGTATTAAAAATTGTATAAATTAGTAAATAACTGAAAAGACCCCCCCTTTGTGTTATAAACATGTATTAAACATTTTATAAATTAGTATATAACTGAAAATACCCCGCCCTTTGTGTTATAAAAATGTATTAACAATTTTATAAATTAGTAAATAACTGAAAATACCCCTCCTTTTTGTTATAAACATGTAATAAATGTGTTATAAACATTTTATAAATTAGTAAATAACTGAAAAGACCCCCCCCCTTTGTGTTATAAACATGTATTAAACATTTTAGAAATTAGTAAATAACTGAAAAGACCCCCCCTTTGTGTTATAAACATGTATTAAAAATTTTATAAATTAGTAAATAACTTAAAATACCCCCTTTGTGTTATAAACATGTAATAAATGTGTTATAAACATGTTATAAATTAGTAAATAACTCAAAAGACCCCCCTTTGTGTTATAAACATGTATTGAAAATTTTATAAATTAAATAACTGAAAAAAAACCCTTTGTGTTATAAATATGTATTAAAAATTTTATAAATTAGTAAATAACTGAAAATACCCCCCCTTTTTTTATAAACATGTAATACATGTGTTATAAACATGTTATAAATTAGTAAATAACTGAAAAGACCCCCCCCCTTTGTGTTATAAACATGTATTAAAAATTGTATAAATTAGTAAATAACTGAAAAGACCACCTCCCGTTTGTGTTATAAACATGTATTAAAAATTTTATAAATTAGTAAATAACTGAAAAGACCCCCCCTTTGTGTTATAAACACGTAATAAAAATTTTATAAATTAGCATATAACTGAAAATACCCCCCTTTTTGTTATAAACATGTTATAAATGAGTAAATAACTGAAAATACCCCGCCCTTTGTGTTATAAATATGTATTCAAATTTTTATAAATTAGTAAATAACTGAAAATCCCCCCCCTTTTTGTTATAAACATGTAATAAATGTGTTATAAACATGTTATAAATTAGTAAATAACTGAAAAGACCCCCCCCTTTGTGTTATAAACATGTATTAAAAATTTTATAATTTAGTAAATAACTGAAAAGACCTCCCCCTTTGTGTTATAAACATGTATTAAAAATTGTATAAATTAGTAAATAACTGAAAAGACCGCCCCCTTTGTGTTATAAATATGTATTAAAAATTGTATAAATTAGTAAATAACTGAAAATACCCCCCCCCTTTTTGTTATAAACATGTAATAAATGTGTTATAAACATGTTATAAATTAGTAAATAACTGAAAAGACCCCCCCCTTTGTGTTATAAACATGTATTAAAAATTTTATAAATACATAAATAACTGAAAAGACCCCCCCCTTTGTGTTATAAACATGTATTAAAAATGTTATAAATTAGTAAATAACTTAAAAGACCCCCCCCCCCCCCTTTGTGTTATAAACATGTAATACAAATTTTATAAATTAGCAAATAACTGAAAATACCCCCCTTTGTGTTATAAACATGTATTAAAAATGTTATAAATTAGTAAATAACTTAAAATACCCCCCCTGTGTTATAAACATGTAATAAATGTGTTATAAACATGTTATAAATTAGTAAATAACTGAAAAGACCCCCCCCGTTTGTGTTATAAAAATGTATTACATTTTTTTATAAATTAGTAAATAACTGAAAATACCCCCTTTGTGTTATAAACATGTAATAAATGTGTTATAAACATGTTATAAATTAGTAAATAACTGAAAAGACCCCCCCTTTGTGTTATAAACATGTATTAAAAATGGTATAAATTAGTAAATAACTTAAAATACCACCCTGTGTTATAAACATGTAATAAATGTGTTATAAACATGTTATAAATTAGTAAATAACTGAAAAGACCCCCCCCCCGTTTGTGTTATAAAAATGTATTACATTTTTTTTATAAATTAGTAAATAACTGAAAAGACCCCCCCCCCCTTTGTGTTATAAACATGTAATACAAATTTTATAAATTAGCAAATAACTGAAAATACCCCCCTTTGTGTTATAAACATGTAATAAATGTGTTATAAACATGTTATGAATTGGTAAATAACTGAAAAGACCCCCCTTTGTGTTATAAACATGTATTAAAATTTTTATAAATTAGTAAATAACTGAAAATAACTGAAAAGACCCCCCCCCTTTGTGTTATAAACATGTATTAAACATTTTATAAATTAGTAAATAACTGAAAATACCCCCCCTTTTTGTTATAAACATGTAATAAATGTGTTATAAACATTTTATAAATTAGTAAATAACTGAAAAGACCCCCCCTTTGTGTTATAAACATGTATTAAACATTTTAGAAATTAGTAAATAACTGAAAAGACCCCCCCCCTTTGTGTGATAAACATGTATTAAAAATTTTATAAATTAGTAAATAACTTAAAATACCCCCCTTTGTGTTATAAACATGTAATAAATGTGTTATAAACATGTTATAAATTAGTAAATAACTGAAAAGAACCCCTTTGTGTTATAAACATGTATTGAAAATTTTATAAATTAATAAATAACTGAAAAAAAACCCCTTTGTGTTATAAATATGTATTAAAAATTTTATAAATTAGTAAATAACTGAAAATACCCCCCCCTTTTTTTATAAACATGTAAGACATGTGTTATAAACATGTTATAAATTAGTAAATAACTGAAAAGACCCCCCCTTTGTGTTATAAACATGTATTAAAAATTGTATAAATTAGCATATAACTGAAAATACCCCCCTTTTTGTTAAAAACATGTTATAAATGAGTAAATAGCTGAAAATACCCCGCCCTTTGTGTTATAAATATGTATTAAAATTTTTATAAATTAGTAAATAACTGAAAATACCCCCCCTTTTTGTTATAAACATGTAATAAATGTGTTATAAACATGTTATAAATTAGTAAATAACTGAAAAGACCCCCCCCCTTTGTGTTATAAACATGTATTAAAATGTTTATAAATTAGTAAATAACTGAAAATACCCCCCCCCCCTTTTTGTTATAAACATGTAATAAATGTGTTATAAACATGTTATAAATTAGTAAATAACTGAAAAGACCCCCCCCTTGTGTTATAAACATGTATTAAAAAATTTATAATTTAGTAAATAACTGAAAAGACCTCCCCCTTTGTGTTATAAACATGTATTAAAAATTGTATAAATTAGTAAATAACTGAAAAGACCGCCCCCTTTGTGTTATAAATATGTATTAAAAATTGTATAAATTAGTAAATAACTGAAAATACCCCCCCTTTTTGTTATAAACATGTAATAAATGTGTTATAAACATGTTATAAATTAGTAAATAACTGAAAAGACCCCCCCTTTGTGTTATAAACATGTATTAAAAATTTTATAAATTAGTAAATAACTGAAAATACCCCCTTTGTGTTATAAACATGTACTAAATGTGTTATAAACATGTTATAAATTAGTAAATAACTGAAAAGTCCCCCCCTTTGTGTTATAAACATGTATTAAACATTTTATAAATCAGTAAATAACTGAAAAGACCGCGCCCTTTGTGTTATAAACATGTATTAAAAATTTTATAAATTAGTAAATAACTGAAAATACCCCCCCTTTTTGTTATAAACATGTAATAAATGTGTTATAAACATGTTATAAATTAGTAAATAAATGAAAAGACCCCCCCTTTGTGTTATAAACATGTATTAAAAATTTTATAAATTAGTAAATAACTGAAAAGACCCCCCTTTGTGTTATAAACATGTATTAAAAATTTTAGAAATTAGTAAATAACTGAAAATACCCCCCCCCCTTTGTGTTATAAAAATGTATTAAAAATTTTATAAATTAGTAAATAACTGAAAATACCCCCTTTGTGTTATAAACATGTACTAAATGTGTTATAAACATGTTATAAATTAGTAAATAACTGAAAATACCCCGCCCTGTGTGTTATAAAGATGTATTAAACATTTTATAAATTAGTAAAAAACTGAAAAGACCCCCCCCTTTGTGTTATAAATATGTATTAAAAATTGTATAAATTAGTAAATAACTGAAAATACCCCTCCTTTTTGTTATAAACATGTAATAACTGTGTTATAAACATGTTACAAATTAGTAAATAACTGAAAAGACCCCCCCTTTGTGTTATAAACATGTATTAAACATTTTAGAAATTAGTAAATAACTGAAAAGACCCCCCACTTTTTATTATAAACATGTATTAAAAATTTTATAAATTAGTAAATAATTGAAAATACCCCCCTTTGTGTTATAAACATGTCCTAAATGTGTTATAAACATGTTATAAATTAGTAAATAACTGAAAAGACCCCCCCCTTTGTGTATAAAAAATTGGGGCACGGTGGCGCAGCTGGTAGTGCAGCGGTCTCACAGCAAGAAGGTCCTGGGTTCGATTCCCGCCGGGGGACGCTGTGGGTGCTAAAGTGCGTGTTAGTTCCCCCATGACTTCAGTGCCCACACCATGGGTGGGGTTGGCGAAAGGATCTTTCTGTGTGGAGTTTGCATGTTCTCCCCGTGTTCCCTTGGGTAGCTAATGGGAGCTACCCTCACAAAAACATGCACACAGTCCTGGGCTATACATGCCCCCTCTGGCCAACCGGGGCGCCAGATGGGGTGGGGAGGATCCGGCCGGAATAACGTGATCCTTCCACGCGCTACGTCCGGCCGGAGAAACCCCACCCTGTCTGGTGAAAAGATGCGGCCTGCTCACTCCTCAGGTTAAGGAGGAGACCTGAGCTCAGTGCAGGGCCCTCCCGGGGTTGGTAGAGGATGGCAATGCACAGGACTGTCAGTAGGTAGGAGCACGGGGTGGTAAAAATGGGAAAAAAAACGGGATAAAAATATTAAAAAAAAAAAAAAAAATGTTATAAATTAGTAAATAACTTAAAATACCCCCCCTGTGTTATAAACATGTAATAAATGTGTTATAAACATGTTATAAATTAGTAAATAACTGAAAAGACCCCCCCCGTTTGTGTTATAAAAATGTATTACATTTTTTTATAAATTAGTAAATAACTGAAAATACCCCCTTTGTGTTATAAACATGTAATAAATGTGTTATAAACATGTTATAAATTAGTAAATAACTGAAAAGACCCCCCCTTTGTGTTATAAACATGTATTAAAAATGGTATAAATTAGTGAATAACTTAAAATTCCACCCTGTGTTATAAACATGTAATAAATGTGTTATAAACATGTTATAAATTAGTAAATAACTGAAAAGACCCCCCCCCCGTTTGTGTTATAAAAATGTATTAAATTTTTTTTATAAATTAGTAAATAACTGAAAAGACCCCCCCCCCTTTGTGTTATAAACATGTAATACAAATTTTATAAATTAGCAAATAACTGAAAATACCCCCCTTTGTGTTATAAACATGTAATAAATGTGTTATAAACATGTTATGAATTGGTAAATAACTGAAAAGACCCCCCTTTGTGTTATAAACATGTATTAAAATTTTTATAAATTAGTAAATAACTGAAAAGACCCCCCCCTTTGTGTTATAAACATGTATTAAACATTTTATAAATTAGTAAATAACTGAAAATACCCCCCCTTTTTGTTATAAACATGTAATAAATGTGTTATAAACATTTTATAAATTAGTAAATAACTGAAAAGACCCCCCCTTTGTGTTATAAACATGTATTAAACATTTTAGAAATTAGTAAATAACTGAAAAGACCCCCCCCTTTGTGTGATAAACATGTATTAAAAATTTTATAAATTAGTAAATAACTTAAAATACCCCCCTTTGTGTTATAAACATGTAATAAATGTGTTATAAACATGTTATAAATTAGTAAATAACTGAAAAGAACCCCTTTGTGTTATAAACATGTATTGAAAATTTTATAAATTAATAAATAACTGAAAAAAACCCCTTTGTGTTATAAATATGTATTAAAATTTTTATAAATTAGTAAATAACTGAAAATACCCCCCCCTTTTTTTATAAACATGTAAGACATGTGTTATAAACATGTTATAAATTAGTAAATAACTGAAAAGACCCCCCCTTTGTGTTATAAACATGTATTAAAAATTGTATAAATTAGCATATAACTGAAAATACCCCCCTTTTTGTTATAAACATGTTATAAATGAGTAAATAGCTGAAAATACCCCGCCCTTTGTGTTATAAATATGTATTAAAATTTTTATAAATTAGTAAATAACTGAAAATACCCCCCCCTTTTTGTTATAAACATGTAATAAATGTGTTATAAACATGTTATAAATTAGTAAATAACTGAAAAGACCCCCCCCCTTTGTGTTATAAACATGTATTAAAATGTTTATAAATTAGTAAATAACTGAAAATACCCCCCCCCCTTTTTGTTATAAACATGTAATAAATGTGTTATAAACATGTTATAAATTAGTAAATAACTGAAAAGACCCCCCCCTTGTGTTATAAACATGTATTAAAAAATTTATAATTTAGTAAATAACTGAAAAGACCTCCCCCTTTGTGTTATAAACATGTATTAAAAATTGTATAAATTAGTAAATAACTGAAAAGACCGCCCCCTTTGTGTTATAAATATGTATTAAAAATTGTATAAATTAGTAAATAACTGAAAATACCCCCCTTTTTGTTATAAACATGTAATAAATGTGTTATAAACATGTTATAAATTAGTAAATAACTGAAAAGACCCCCCCCTTTGTGTTATAAACATGTATTAAAAATTTTATAAATTAGTAAATAACTGAAAATACCCCCTTTGTGTTATAAACATGTACTAAATGTGTTATAAACATGTTATAAATTAGTAAATAACTGAAAAGTCCCCCCTTTGTGTTATAAACATGTATTAAACATTTTATAAATCAGTAAATAACTGAAAAGACCCCGCCCTTTGTGTTATAAACATGTATTAAAAATTTTATAAATTAGTAAATAACTGAAAATACCCCCCCTTTTTGTTATAAACATGTAATAAATGTGTTATAAACATGTTATAAATTAGTAAATAAATGAAAAGACCCCCCCTTTGTGTTATAAACATGTATTAAAAATTTTATAAATTAGTAAATAACTGAAAAGACCCCCCTTTGTGTTATAAACATGTATTAAAAATTTTAGAAATTAGTAAATAACTGAAAATACCCCCCCCCCCTTTGTGTTATAAAAATGTATTAAAAATTTTATAAATTAGTAAATAACTGAAAATACCCCCTTTGTGTTATAAACATGTACTAAATGTGTTATAAACATGTTATAAATTAGTAAATAACTGAAAATACCCCGCCCTGTGTGTTATAAAGATGTATTAAACATTTTATAAATTAGTAAAAAACTGAAAAGACCCCCCCCCTTTGTGTTATAAATATGTATTAAAAATTGTATAAATTAGTAAATAACTGAAAATACCCCTCCTTTTTGTTATAAACATGTAATAACTGTGTTATAAACATGTTACAAATTAGTAAATAACTGAAAAGACCCCCCCTTTGTGTTATAAACATGTATTAAACATTTTAGAAATTAGTAAATAACTGAAAAGACCCCCCACTTTTTATTATAAACATGTATTAAAAATTTTATAAATTAGTAAATAATTGAAAATACCCCCCTTTGTGTTATAAACATGTCCTAAATGTGTTATAAACATGTTATAAATTAGTAAATAACTGAAAAGACCCCCCCCTTTGTGTTATAAACATGTATTAAAAATTTTAGAAATTAGTAAATAACCAAAAAGACCCCCCCCCCCCTTTGTGTTATAAAAATGTATTAAACATTTTATAAATTAGTAAATAACTGAAAATACCCCCTTTGTGTTATAAACATGTACTAAATGTGTTATAAACATGTTATAAATTAGTAAATAACTGAAAATACCCCGCCCTGTGTGTTATAAACATGTATTAAAGATTTTATAAATTAGTAAATAACTGAAAAGACCCCCCTTTGTGTTATAAACATGTATTAAAAATTTTAGAAATTAGTAAATAACTGAAAATATCCCCTTTGTGTTATAAACATGTACTAAATGTGTTATAAACATGTTATAAATTAGTAAATAACTGAAAATACCCCGCCCTGTTTGTTATAAAGATGTATTAAAAATTTTATAAATTAGTAAAAAACTGAAAAGACTCCCCCCCCCCTTTGTGTTATAAATATGTATTAAAAATTGTATAAATTAGTAAATAACTGAAAATACCCCTCCTTTTTGTTATAAACATGTAATAAATGTGTTATAAACATGTTACAAATTAGTAAATAACTGAAAAGACCCCCCCTTTGTGTTATAAACATGTATTAAACATTTTAGAAATTAGTAAATAACTGAAAAGACCCCCCACTTTTTATTATAAACATGTATTAAAAATGTTATAAATTTGTAAATAACTGAAAATACCCCCTTTGTGTTATAAACATGTACTAAATGTGTTATAAACATGTTATAAATTAGTAAATAACTGAAAAGTCCCCCCCTTTGTGTTATAAACATGTATTAAAATGTTTTATAAATTAGTAAATAACTGAAAATACCCCGCCCTTTGTGTTATAAACATGTATTAAAAATTTTATAAATTAGTAAATAACTGAAAATACCCCCCCTTTTTGTTATAAACATGTAATAAATGTGTTATAAACATGTTATAAATTAGTAAATAAATGAAAAGACCCCCCTTTGTGTTATAAACATGTATTAAAAATTGTATAAATTAGTAAATAACTGAAAATACCCCTCCTTTTTGTTATAAACATGTAATAAATGTGTTATAAACATGTTACAAATTAGTAAATAACTGAAAAGACCCCCCCTTTGTGTTATAAACATGTAATAAACATTTTAGAAATTAGTAAATAACTGAAAAGACCCCCCCCCCTTTGTGTTATAAACATGTATTAAAAATTTTATAATTTAGTAAATAACTGAAAAGACCTCCCCCTTTGTGTTATAAACATGTATTAAAAATTGTATAAATTAGTAAATAACTGAAAAGACCGCCCCCTTTGTGTTATAAATATGTATTAAAAATTGTATAAATTAGTAAATAACTGAAAATACCCCCCCTTTTTGTTATAAACATGTAATACATGTGTTATAAACATGTTATAAATTAGTAAATAACTGAAAAGACCCCCCCCCTTTGTGTTGTAAACATGTATTAAAAAATGTATAAATTAGTAAATAACTGAAAAGACCCCCCCTTTTTGTTATAATAATGTTATAAATTAGTAAATAACTGAAAATACCCCGCCATTTGTGTTATAAACATGTATTAAAAATGTTATAAATTAGTAAATAACTGAAAAGACCCCCCCATTTGTGTTATAAACATGTAATAAAATTTTTTTAAATTAGTAAATAACTGAAAATACCCCCTTTGTGTTATAAACATGTAATAAATGTGTTATAAACATGTTATAAATTAGTAAATAACTGAAAAGACCCCCCCTTTGTGTTATAAACTAGTATTAAAAATGTTATAAATTAGTAAATAACTTAAAATACCCCCCTGTGTTATAAACATGTCATAAATGTGTTATAAACATGTTATAAATTAGTAAATAACTGAAAAGACCCCCCCCCGTTTGTGTTGTAAAAATGTATTAAATTTTTTTATAAATTAGTAAATAACTGAAAAGACCCCCCCCCCCCCTTTGTGTTATAAACATGTAATACAAATTTTATAAATTAGCAAATAACTGAAAATACCCCCTTTCTGTTATAAACATGTAATAAATGTGTTATAAACATGTTATAAATTGGTAAATAACTGAAAAGACCCCCCTTTGTGTTATAAACATGTATTAAAATTTTTCTAAATTAGTAAATAACTGAAAAGACCCCCCCCCTTTGTGTTATAAACATGTATTAAACATTTTATAAATTAGTAAATAACTGAAAATACCCCGCCCTTTGTGTTATAAACATGTATTAACAATTTTATAAATTAGTAAATAACTGAAAATACCCCCCCTTTTTGTTATAAACATGTATTAAACATTTTAGAAATTAGTAAATAACTGAAAAGACCCCCCCCCCTTTGTGTTATAAACATGTATTAAAAATGTTATAAATTAGTAAATAACTTAAAATACCCCCCTTTGTGTTATAAACATGTAATAAATGTGTTATAAACATGTTATAAATTAGTAAATAACTGAAAAGACCCCCCTTTGTGTTATAAACATGTATTGAAAATTTTATAAATTAATAAATAACTGAAAAAAAAACCCCTTTGTGTTATAAAAATGTATTAAAAATTTTATAAATTAGTAAATAACTGAAAATACCCCCCCTTTTTGTTATAAACATGTAATAAATGTGTTATAAACATTTTATAAATTAGTAAATAACTGAAAATACCCCCCCTTTGTGTTATAAACATGTATTAAACATTTTAGAAATTAGTAAATAACTGAAAAGACCCCCGCCCTTTGTGTTATAAACATGTATTAAAAATTTTATAAATTAGTAAATAACTTAAAATACCCCCCTTTGTGTTATAAACATGTAATAAATGTGTTATAAACATGTTATAAATTAGTAAATAACTGAAAAGACCCCCCTTTGTGTTATAAACATGTATTGAAAATTTTATAAATTAATAAATAACTGAAAAAAAAAACCCCTTTGTGTTATAAATATGTATTAAAAATTTTATAAATTAGTAAATAACTGAAAATACCCCCCCTTTTTTTATAAACATGTAAGACATGTGTTATAAACATGTTATAAAGTAGTAAATAACTGAAAAGACCCCCCCCTTTGTGTTATAAACATGTATTAAAAATTGTATAAATTAGCATATAACTGAAAATACCCCCCTTTTTTGTTATAAACATGTTATAAATGAGTAAATAGCTGAAAATACCCCGCCCTTTGTGTTATAAATATGTATTAAAATTTTTATAAATTAGTAAATAACTGAAAATACCCCCCCCTTTTTGTTATAAACATGTAATAAATGTGTTATAAACATGTTATAAATTAGTAAATAACTGAAAAGACCCCCCCCCTTTGTGTTATAAACATGTATTAAAATGTTTATAAATTAGTAAATAACTGAAAATACCCCACCCCCTTTTTGTTATAAACATGTAATAAATGTGTTATAAACATGTTATAAATTAGTAAATAACTGAAAAGACCCCCCCTTTGTGTTATAAACATGTAATAAATGTGTTATAAACATGTTATAAATTAGTAAATAACTGAAAAGACCCCCCCACCTTTGTGTTATAAACATGTATTAAAATGTTTTATAAATTAGTAAATAACTGAAAATACCCCCCCTTTTTGTTATAAACATGTATTAAAAATTTTATAAATTAGCAAATAACTGAAAAGACCCCCCCCCCCCTTTGTGTTATAACCATGTATTAAAATGTTTTATAAATTAGTAAATAACTGAAAATACCCCCCCTTTTTGTTATAAACATGTATTAAAAATTTTATAAATTAGCAAATAACTGAAAAGACCCCCCCCCCTTTGTGTTATAACCATGTATTAAAATGTTTTATAAATTAGTAAATAACTGAAAATACCCCCCTTTTTGTTATAAACATGTAATAAATGTGTTATAAACATGTTATAAATTAGTAAATAACTGAAAAGACCCCCCCCCTTTGTGTTATAAACATGTATTAAAATTTGTATAAATTAGTAAATAACTGAAAATACCCCCCTTTTTGTTATAAACATGTAATAAATGTGTTATAAACATGTTATAAATTAGTAAATAACTGAAAAGACCCCCCCTTTGTGTTATAAACATGTAATAAATGTGTTATAAACATGTTATAAATTAGTAAATAACTGAAAAGACCCCCCCACCTTTGTGTTATAAACATGTATTAAAATGTTTTATAAATTAGTAAATAACTGAAAAGACCCCCCTCCCTTTTTGTTATAAACATGTTATAAATTAGTAAATAACTGAAAAGACCCCCCCCCCTTTGTGTTATAAACATGTAAACATTTTATAAATTAGTAAATAACTGAAAATACCCCCCTTTGTGTTATAAACATGTAATAAATGTGTTATAAACATGTTATAAATTAGTAAATAACTGAAAAGACCCCCCTTTGTGTTATAAACATGTATTAAAAATTTTATAAATTAGCAAATAACTGAAAATACCCCCCCTTTGTGTTATAAAGATGTATTAAAATGTTTTATAAATTAGTAAATAACTGAAAATACCCCCCTTTTTGTTATAAACATGTTATAAATTAGTAAATAACTGAAAATACCCCCCCTTTTTGTTATAAACATGTAATAAATGTGTTATAAACATGTTATAAATTAGTAAATAACCGAAAAGACCCCCCCCCCCCCCTTTGTGTTATAAACATGTATTAAACATTTTGGACATTAGTAAATAACTGAAAAGACCCCCCACTTTTTGTTATAAACATGTATTAAAAATTTTATAAATTAGTAAATAACTGAAAAGACCCCCTCTTTTTGTTATAAATATGTATTAAAAATTTTATAAATTAGTAATTAATTGAAAATACTCCCCCTTTTTGTTATAAACATGTAATAAATGTGTTATAAACATGTTATAAATTAGTAAATAACTGAAAAGACCCCACCTTTGTGTTATAAACATGTATTAAAAATTTTATAATTTAGTAAATATCTGAAAAGACCCCCCCTTTGTGTTATAAATATGTATATGTATTAAAAATTGTATAAATTAGTAAATAACTGAAAATACCCCCCTTTTTGTTATAAACATGTAATAAATGTGTTATAAACATGTTATAAATTTGTAAATAACTGAAAAGACCCCCCCCTTTGTGTTATAAACATTAAAAATTTTACAAATTAGTAAATAACTGAAAAGACCCCCCTCTTTGTGTTATAAACATGTTATAAATTAGTAAATAACTGAAAATACCCCGCCCTTTATGTTATAAACATATATTAAAAATGTTATAAATTAGTAAATAACTGAAAAGACCCCCCCCCCTTTGTGTTATAAACATGTATTAAAAACTTTATAAATTAGTAAATAACTGAAAAGACCCCCCCCCCCTTTGTGTTATAAACATGTAATAAATGTGTTATAAACATGTTATAAATTAGTAAATAACTGAAAAGATCCCCCCCTTTGTGTTAAAAAACATGTATTAAAAACTTTATAAATTAGTAAATAACTGAAAAGACCCCTCCTTTGTGTTATAAACATTAAAAATTTTACAAATTAGTAAATAACTGAAAAGACCCCCCCCCCCCCCCTTTGTGTTATAAACATGTATTAAAAATTGTATAAATTAGTAAATAACTGAAAATACCGCCCCCCCCTTTTTGTTATAAACATGTTATAAATTAGTAAATAACTGAAAATACCCCGCCCCCCCCTTTTTGTTATAAACATGTTATAAATTAGTAAATAACTGAAAATACCCCGCCCTTTATGTTATAAACATATATTAAAAATTTTATAAATTAGTAAATAACTGAAAAGACCCCCCCCCCTTTGTGTTATAAACATGTATTAAAAACTTTATAAATTAGTAAATAACTGAAAAGACCCCCCCCCCCTTTGTGTTTTAAACATGTAATAAATGTGTTATAAACATGTTATAAATTAGTAAATAACTGAAAAGATCCCCCCCTTTGTGTTAAAAAACATGTATTAAAAACTTTATAAATTAGTAAATATCTGAAAAGACCCCCCCCCTTTGTGTTATAAACATGTATTAAAAAATGTATAAATTAGTAAATAACTGAAAAGACCCCCCCCCTTTGTGTTGTAAACATGTATTAAAAATGTTATAAATTAGTAAATAACTGAAAAGACCCCCCCATTTGTGTTATAAACATGTAATAAAATTTTTTTAAATTAGTAAATAACTGAAAATACCCCCTTTGTGTTATAAACATGTACTAAATGTGTTATAAACATGTTATAAATTAGTAAATAACTGAAAAGACCCCCCCCCTTTGTGTTATAAACATGTATTAAACATTTTATAAATTAGTAAATAACTGAAAATACCCCGCCCTTTGTGTTATAAACATGTATTAACAATTTTATAAATTAGTAAATAACTGAAAATACCCCCCCTTTTTGTTATAAACATGTATTAAACATTTTAGAAATTAGTAAATAACTGAAAAGACCCCCCCCCCTTTGTGTTATAAACATGTATTAAAAATGTTATAAATTAGTAAATAACTTAAAATACCCCCCTTTGTGTTATAAACATGTAATAAATGTGTTATAAACATGTTATAAATTAGTAAATAACTGAAAAGACCCCCCTTTGTGTTATAAACATGTATTGAAAATTTTATAAATTAATAAATAACTGAAAAAAAAACCCCTTTGTGTTATAAAAATGTATTAAAAATTTTATAAATTAGTAAATAACTGAAAATACCCCCCCTTTTTGTTATAAACATGTAATAAATGTGTTATAAACATTTTATAAATTAGTAAATAACTGAAAATACCCCCCCTTTGTGTTATAAACATGTATTAAACATTTTAGAAATTAGTAAATAACTGAAAAGACCCCCGCCCTTTGTGTTATAAACATGTATTAAAAATTTTATAAATTAGTAAATAACTTAAAATACCCCCCTTTGTGTTATAAACATGTAATAAATGTGTTATAAACATGTTATAAATTAGTAAATAACTGAAAAGACCCCCCTTTGTGTTATAAACATGTATTGAAAATTTTATAAATTAATAAATAACTGAAAAAAAAACCCCTTTGTGTTATAAATATGTATTAAAAATTTTATAAATTAGTAAATAACTGAAAATACCCCCCCTTTTTTTATAAACATGTAAGACATGTGTTATAAACATGTTATAAAGTAGTAAATAACTGAAAAGACCCCCCCCTTTGTGTTATAAACATGTATTAAAAATTGTATAAATTAGCATATAACTGAAAATACCCCCCTTTTTTGTTATAAACATGTTATAAATGAGTAAATAGCTGAAAATACCCCGCCCTTTGTGTTATAAATATGTATTAAAATTTTTATAAATTAGTAAATAACTGAAAATACCCCCCCTTTTTGTTATAAACATGTAATAAATGTGTTATAAACATGTTATAAATTAGTAAATAACTGAAAAGACCCCCCCCTTTGTGTTATAAACATGTATTAAAATGTTTATAAATTAGTAAATAACTGAAAATACCCCACCCCCTTTTTGTTATAAACATGTAATAAATGTGTTATAAACATGTTATAAATTAGTAAATAACTGAAAAGACCCCCCCTTTGTGTTATAAACATGTAATAAATGTGTTATAAACATGTTATAAATTAGTAAATAACTGAAAAGACCCCCCCCACCTTTGTGTTATAAACATGTATTAAAATGTTTTATAAATTAGTAAATAACTGAAAATACCCCCCCTTTTTGTTATAAACATGTATTAAAAATTTTATAAATTAGCAAATAACTGAAAAGACCCCCCCCCCCTTTGTGTTATAACCATGTATTAAAATGTTTTATAAATTAGTAAATAACTGAAAATACCCCCCCTTTTTGTTATAAACATGTATTAAAAATTTTATAAATTAGCAAATAACTGAAAAGACCCCCCCCCTTTGTGTTATAACCATGTATTAAAATGTTTTATAAATTAGTAAATAACTGAAAATACCCCCCTTTTTGTTATAAACATGTAATAAATGTGTTATAAACATGTTATAAATTAGTAAATAACTGAAAAGACCCCCCCCCCTTTGTGTTATAAACATGTATTAAAATTTGTATAAATTAGTAAATAACTGAAAATACCCCCCTTTTTGTTATAAACATGTAATAAATGTGTTATAAACATGTTATAAATTAGTAAATAACTGAAAAGACCCCCCCTTTGTGTTATAAACATGTAATAAATGTGTTATAAACATGTTATAAATTAGTAAATAACTGAAAAGACCCCCCCACCTTTGTGTTATAAACATGTATTAAAATGTTTTATAAATTAGTAAATAACTGAAAAGACCCCCCTCCCTTTTTGTTATAAACATGTTATAAATTAGTAAATAACTGAAAAGACCCCCCCCCCTTTGTGTTATAAACATGTAAACATTTTATAAATTAGTAAATAACTGAAAATACCCCCCTTTGTGTTATAAACATGTAATAAATGTGTTATAAACATGTTATAAATTAGTAAATAACTGAAAAGACCCCCCTTTGTGTTATAAACATGTATTAAAAATTTTATAAATTAGCAAATAACTGAAAATACCCCCCCTTTGTGTTATAAAGATGTATTAAAATGTTTTATAAATTAGTAAATAACTGAAAATACCCCCCTTTTTGTTATAAACATGTTATAAATTAGTAAATAACTGAAAATACCCCCCCTTTTTGTTATAAACATGTAATAAATGTGTTATAAACATGTTATAAATTAGTAAATAACCGAAAAGACCCCCCCCCCCCCCCTTTGTGTTATAAACATGTATTAAACATTTTGGACATTAGTAAATAACTGAAAAGACCCCCCACTTTTTGTTATAAACATGTATTAAAAATTTTATAAATTAGTAAATAACTGAAAAGACCCCCTCTTTTTGTTATAAATATGTATTAAAAATTTTATAAATTAGTAATTAATTGAAAATACTCCCCCTTTTTGTTATAAACATGTAATAAATGTGTTATAAACATGTTATAAATTAGTAAATAACTGAAAAGACCCCACCTTTGTGTTATAAACATGTATTAAAAATTTTATAATTTAGTAAATATCTGAAAAGACCCCCCCTTTGTGTTATAAATATGTATTAAAAATTGTATAAATTAGTAAATAACTGAAAATACCCCCCTTTTTGTTATAAACATGTAATAAATGTGTTATAAACATGTTATAAATTAGTAAATAACTGAAAAGATCCCCCCCTTTGTGTTAAAAAACATGTATTAAAAACTTTATAAATTAGTAAATAACTGAAAAGACCCCTCCTTTGTGTTATAAACATTAAAAATTTTACAAATTAGTAAATAACTGAAAAGACCCCCCCCCCCCCTTTGTGTTATAAACATGTATTAAAAATTTTATAAATTAGTAAATAACTGAAAATACCGCCCCCCCCTTTTTGTTATAAACATGTTATAAATTAGTAAATAACTGAAAATACCCCGCCCCCCCCTTTTTGTTATAAACATGTTATAAATTAGTAAATAACTGAAAATACCCCGCCCTTTATGTTATAAACATATATTAAAAATTTTATAAATTAGTAAATAACTGAAAAGACCCCCCCCCCTTTGTGTTATAAACATGTATTAAAAACTTTATAAATTAGTAAATAACTGAAAAGACCCCCCCCCCCTTTGTGTTTTAAACATGTAATAAATGTGTTATAAACATGTTATAAATTAGTAAATAACTGAAAAGATCCCCCCCTTTGTGTTAAAAAACATGTATTAAAAACTTTATAAATTAGTAAATATCTGAAAAGACCCCCCCCCCTTTGTGTTATAAACATGTATTAAAAAATGTATAAATTAGTAAATAACTGAAAAGACCCCCCCCCCTTTGTGTTATAAACATGTAATAAAATTTTTTTAAATTAGTAAATAACTGAAAATACCCCCTTTGTGTTATAAACATGTAATAAATGTGTTATAAACATGTTATAAATTAGTAAATAACTGAAAAGACCCCCCCTTTGTGTTATAAACTAGTATTAAAAATGTTATAAATTAGTAAATAACTTAAAATACCCCCCTGTGTTATAAACATGTCATAAATGTGTTATAAACATGTTATAAATTAGTAAATAACTGAAAAGACCCCCCCCCCGTTTGTGTTGTAAAAATGTATTAAATTTTTTTATAAATTAGTAAATAACTGAAAAGACCCCCCCCCCCCCTTTGTGTTATAAACATGTAATACAAATTTTATAAATTAGCAAATAACTGAAAATACCCCCTTTCTGTTATAAACATGTAATAAATGTGTTATAAACATGTTATAAATTGGTAAATAACTGAAAAGACCCCCCTTTGTGTTATAAACATGTATTAAAATTTTTCTAAATTAGTAAATAACTGAAAAGACCCCCCCCCTTTGTGTTATAAACATGTATTAAACATTTTATAAATTAGTAAATAACTGAAAATACCCCGCCCTTTGTGTTATAAACATGTATTAACAATTTTATAAATTAGTAAATAACTGAAAATACCCCCCCTTTTTGTTATAAACATGTATTAAACATTTTAGAAATTAGTAAATAACTGAAAAGACCCCCCCCCTTTGTGTTATAAACATGTATTAAAAATTTTATAAATTAGTAAATAACTTAAAATACCCCCCTTTGTGTTATAAACATGTAATAAATGTGTTATAAACATGTTATAAATTAGTAAATAACTGAAAAGACCCCCCTTTGTGTTATAAACATGTATTGAAAATTTTATAAATTAATAAATAACTGAAAAAAAAACCCCTTTGTGTTATAAAAATGTATTAAAAATTTTATAAATTAGTAAACAACTGAAAATACCCCCCCTTTCTGTTATAAACATGTAATAAATGTGTTATAAACATTTTATAAATTAGTAAATAACTGAAAATACCCCCCCTTTGTGTTATAAACATGTATTAAACATTTTAGAAATTAGTAAATAACTGAAAAGACCCCCGCCCTTTGTGTTATAAACATGTATTAAAAATTTTATAAATTAGTAAATAACTTAAAATACCCCCCTTTGTGTTATAAACATGTAATAAATGTGTTATAAACATGTTATAAATTAGTAAATAACTGAAAAGACCCCCCTTTGTGTTATAAACATGTATTGAAAATTTTATAAATTAATAAATAACTGAAAAAAAAACCCCTTTGTGTTATAAATATGTATTAAAAATTTTATAAATTAGTAAATAACTGAAAATACCCCCCCTTTTTTTATAAACATGTAAGACATGTGTTATAAACATGTTATAAAGTAGTAAATAACTGAAAAGACCCCCCCCTTTGTGTTATAAACATGTATTAAAAATTGTATAAATTAGCATATAACTGAAAATACCCCCCTTTTTGTTATAAACATGTTATAAATGAGTAAATAGCTGAAAATACCCCGCCCTTTGTGTTATAAATATGTATTAAAATTTTTATAAATTAGTAAATAACTGAAAATACCCCCCCTTTTTGTTATAAACATGTAATAAATGTGTTATAAACATGTTATAAATTAGTAAATAACTGAAAAGACCCCCCCCCTTTGTGTTATAAACATGTATTAAAATGTTTATAAATTAGTAAATAACTGAAAATACCCCACCCCCTTTTTGTTATAAACATGTAATAAATGTGTTATAAACATGTTATAAATTAGTAAATAACTGAAAAGACCCCCCCTTTGTGTTATAAACATGTAATAAATGTGTTATAAACATGTTATAAATTAGTAAATAACTGAAAAGACCCCCCCACCTTTGTGTTATAAACATGTATTAAAATGTTTTATAAATTAGTAAATAACTGAAAATACCCCCCCTTTTTGTTATAAACATGTATTAAAAATTTTATAAATTAGCAAATAACTGAAAAGACCCCCCCCCCCCTTTGTGTTATAACCATGTATTAAAATGTTTTATAAATTAGTAAATAACTGAAAATACCCCCCCTTTTTGTTATAAACATGTATTAAAAATTTTATAAATTAGCAAATAACTGAAAAGACCCCCCCCCCCCTTTGTGTTATAACCATGTATTAAAATGTTTTATAAATTAGTAAATAACTGAAAATACCCCCCTTTTTGTTATAAACATGTAATAAATGTGTTATAAACATGTTATAAATTAGTAAATAACTGAAAAGACCCCCCCCCTTTGTGTTATAAACATGTATTAAAATTTGTATAAATTAGTAAATAACTGAAAATACCCCCCTTTTTGTTATAAACATGTAATAAATGTGTTATAAACATGTTATAAATTAGTAAATAACTGAAAAGACCCCCCCTTTGTGTTATAAACATGTAATAAATGTGTTATAAACATGTTATAAATTAGTAAATAACTGAAAAGACCCCCCCACCTTTGTGTTATAAACATGTATTAAAATGTTTTATAAATTAGTAAATAACTGAAAAGACCCCCCTCCCTTTTTGTTATAAACATGTTATAAATTAGTAAATAACTGAAAAGACCCCCCCCCCTTTGTGTTATAAACATGTAAACATTTTATAAATTAGTAAATAACTGAAAATACCCCCCTTTGTGTTATAAACATGTATTAAAAATTTTATAAATTAGCAAATAACTGAAAATACCCCCCCTTTGTGTTATAAAGATGTATTAAAATGTTTTATAAATTAGTAAATAACTGAAAATACCCCCCTTTTTGTTATAAACATGTTATAAATTAGTAAATAACTGAAAATACCCCCCCTTTTTGTTATAAACATGTAATAAATGTGTTATAAACATGTTATAAATTAGTAAATAACCGAAAAGACCCCCCCCCCCCCCCCTTTGTGTTATAAACATGTATTAAACATTTTGGACATTAGTAAATAACTGAAAAGACCCCCCACTTTTTGTTATAAACATGTATTAAAAATTTTATAAATTAGTAAATAACTGAAAAGACCCCCTCTTTTTGTTATAAATATGTATTAAAAATTTTATAAATTAGTAATTAATTGAAAATACTCCCCCTTTTTGTTATAAACATGTAATAAATGTGTTATAAACATGTTATAAATTAGTAAATAACTGAAAAGACCCCACCTTTGTGTTATAAACATGTATTAAAAATTTTATAATTTAGTAAATATCTGAAAAGACCCCCCCTTTGTGTTATAAATATGTATTAAAAATTGTATCAATTAGTAAATAACTGAAAATACCCCCCTTTTTGTTATAAACATGTAATAAATGTGTTATAAACATGTTATAAATTTGTAAATAACTGAAAAGACCCCCCCCTTTGTGTTATAAACATTAAAAATTTTACAAATTAGTAAATAACTGAAAAGACCCCCCCCTTTGTGTTATAAACATGTTATAAATTAGTAAATAACTGAAAATACCCCGCCCTTTATGTTATAAACATATATTAAAAATGTTATAAATTAGTAAATAACTGAAAAGACCCCCCCCCCCCTTTGTGTTATAAACATGTATTAAAAACTTTATAAATTAGTAAATAACTGAAAAGACCCCCCCCCCTTTGTGTTATAAACATGTAATAAATGTGTTATAAACATGTTATAAATTAGTAAATAACTGAAAAGATCCCCCCCTTTGTGTTAAAAAACATGTATTAAAAACTTTATAAATTAGTAAATAACTGAAAAGACCCCTCCTTTGTGTTATAAACATTAAAAATTTTACAAATTAGTAAATAACTGAAAAGACCCCCCCCCCCCCCCCTTTGTGTTATAAACATGTATTAAAAATTTTATAAATTAGTAAATAACTGAAAATACCGCCCCCCCCTTTTTGTTATAAACATGTTATAAATTAGTAAATAACTGAAAATACCCCGCCCCCCCCTTTTTGTTATAAACATGTTATAAATTAGTAAATAACTGAAAATACCCCGCCCTTTATGTTATAAACATATATTAAAAATTTTATAAATTAGTAAATAACTGAAAAGACCCCCCCCCTTTGTGTTATAAACATGTATTAAAAACTTTATAAATTAGTAAATAACTGAAAAGACCCCCCCCCCTTTGTGTTATAAACATGTAATAAATGTGTTATAAACATGTTATAAATTAGTAAATAACTGAAAAGATCCCCCCCTTTGTGTTAAAAAACATGTATTAAAAACTTTATAAATTAGTAAATAACTGAAAAGACCCCCCCCCTTTGTGTTATAAACATTAAAAATGTTATAAATTAGTAAATAACTGAAAAGACCCCCCCCCCTTTGTGTTATAAACATGTTATAAATTAGTAAATAACTGAACGGACCAACATGTAAACATGTTTCATGTAAACATGAAAACATGTAATACAAGTTTTATAAATTAGTAAATAACTGAAAATACCCCCCCTTTTTGTTATAATAATGTTATAAATTAGTAAATAACTGAAAAACCCCCCCTTTGTGTTATAAACATGTATTAAACATGTTATAAATGTGTAAATAACTGAAAAGACCCCCCCCCCTTGTGTTATAAACATGTAATAAATGTGTTATAAACATGTTATAAATTAGTAAACCCCCCTTTATTCCTGTGTTATTCTTGTGTTTTTAGACTTAACTGCTGCATTCGACACAGTGGACCATGAAGTTTTTATTTCTCGCTTGGAGCAGTGGGTGGGCATCAGGGGCGTAGCACTGGAATGGTTCAGGTCGTATTTGGCAAACCGAGCTTTCTGTATCAGCCTTGGCGACTTTCCTCCTCCACTCCTCTCTCATGTAGGGTTCCGCAGGGCATTTTCATGCAGATGACAGTCAAATTTATGTCCCTCCTAAAAAGATGGCGGTTGTCAAATCAAGTTTTTATCATTTGCTGCAGCTGGCTAAAATAAAGCCAATTCTTTCAAAACAACAGCTCGAAATAGTTATGCATGCCTTTGTCACCACCCGGCTGGACTATTGCAACGCCCTTTATGTGGGGGTTAGTTCTTCCTCCATCTCCAGATGGTTCAGAATACTGCAGCATGCCTTCAGTCAAAAGTGTTACAGTGGCGATGATAGACGCAAAAAAGCGGCCCGCCACTTCATCTGATTGGTCCATATTTGATAGTTCCTACTTTCTGCCATGACTTTTTAATGGTTTAATATAAAGACTCGTGGGTGGTGTCATCGGACTCGCTTTTGAGTCCTTGAACATAATTGGTGCAAATTAGCCCCGCCTCTTCTTCTGATTGGTCAATATTTGATAGTCCCTATTTTCTGCTATAACCTTTGAATGGTTTGACATAAAGAGTCGTGGGTGGTGTCATCTGACTCAGTTTTGAGTACTTGACCTTCATTGGCATGAATAAGCCCCGCCCCTTCTTCTGATTCTTGCTGGCACTTGAGGTCAACTCATTGCTGCTAAAATAGACTATGGGTGCTTTCACCTCTGTCCCGTTTGGAGCAGTTGTTCAGAAACAGGGAGCGTTTCCCCCTAAAGATTGGTTCGTTTGGTACATGTGAACACAACAATCGCGCTCGGATGCGGGACAAAAAAAGCGAGCCGAGATCTCCTAGGAGAGGTGGTCTCGGCTCGCTTCCATTCCAGACCTGGAGCGGTTCGTTTGCAGTGAGAACATAATCCACACAGCACACAGAAACAAACTAGCCACACTCGCTTACGATGCTCCATAGTTTTTGTTTTTCCCGGGGTACGTAAGAGGAAACTCCTTCCGCGTACATTTCTGACCAATGAGAGAACAGTTGGTTTGCGCATGGCATTTGTTAACAGCTTTGAACCGCTACAGACGGTTGCCTTGTGAACACAAACACCACAAACGGAACAAAACAAACGGGCCACAGGTCTGAAGGCACCCTATAACACGCTACAGCTGTAGACAACACAATGTTACTGGTGGATCTGGTCGTTCCTTATCGCCCGTCTAGATCCCTTTTTAATTCTCTCCTCAGCACCAGGTTTATGAACATCTGCACCTCAGAGTTGGATCACCAAACAGACTTCTGCACTGCCATTGCCTGTTGAATAAAATGAATAAGAAGCCACAAGTTGCTGTTTTGCTGATTTCCTCCTCCTGACTCAGACGTCTGACTCCAACCCCCCGACCAATCGGTGGCCTGTAGTGTGATGATGTCAGATACAGCCGACTCAGCAGCTTAGAACCTTGGCAGAATAGTTACAGAAAAAGTATGTACTCGGCACGGCTCCACCCGCTTCGACCCCTAGTGGAGAAGCGTAAAACCGAGGCTAAGCGAGTCGAGTCGGGCTGAGTAGGTACTTACGGTGGCCGAGACCCGCCATTGCTGAAAATTAAAGAAACGCTGCAAATAAAAAGAAACGCTACTGCAAATAAAATAAACGCTTTGCAAATAAAATAAACGCTGCAAATAAAAACAAACGCCGCTGCAAATAAAAGAAACGCTGCAAATAAAAGAAACGCTGCAAATAAAAAGAAACCCTGCAAATATAAAGAAACCCCGCTGCAAATGAAAAAAAAAACCGACGCAAATAAAAAAGCCACAACGTAAGTGAATTACCGGGGACTATTTTTTGCTGATGCACCGGTGTTTTTTACGTGAGAGGAGAAGAAGAAGACGAAGAGGATGTAAGTGAAAAGGAAGAAATAAGAAGAGCGAGGAATAAGAAGAACAACGAACGAGAAAATAAGTGAAAAGGTTAGTGTTCAACGTCGCTACGTGTAATTTTTAATGTGCAACACCGGCGCATCGGCAAAAATAGTCCCCGGTAATTCACTTCCGTTGTGGCTTTTTTATTTGCGTCTATTTTTTATTTTATTTGCAGCAGGGTTTCTTTATATTTGCAGCATTTCTTTTATTTACAGCTGCGTTTCTTTTTGTTTGCAGCGTTTATTTTATTTGCTAAGCGTTTATTTTATTTGCAGCAGCGTTTGTTTCTGTTTGCAGCGTTACTTTTATTTTCAGCAATGGCGGGTCTCGGCCACCGTAGGTACTAGTGGAAAAGCGCCATTATATGTAGAACTCAGACTTTTTGTGATTGTGCATTTTTTTTACCTCATGTCAGGATGTCTGCCAGTCAGTACTGTAGTGTCTACCGATCTCCACTCGGAGTTCCTCTGTCAGCTACTCACCTGTCATCTACCAACGTCCCAGTCCTGTCTGCTCAGCCGCCATTATCTTATTGTATTATTGTGTCTAACAGCCTTCCTTCTGGACTCCCGCTCTTCCGTCTGCCACTCACCTGCTTGTTGTCTGACAAGCCCGGCCACGAGCTCCTGCAGCATGTCTGCTGGCCCATCGGCCATAAAACACTTGATTTAACTTGTACTCTCTTATTGCACTTATCCCTGCAGGGCCAAGTAGACTCAGGGCTGAAAATGTCACATTAATAATTCATTTTGATTAAATTTAGAAAATAAAAATCCGCCTGCAAGAGTAGTGACTGCCTTTTAACATGATGGTTGAATTATTGAATTTCTGTCAGTCATTTGACAAGTCGATGTTTACTCAACATCCATCAAACACTTTGTTTGCTTATAATCAGAGATATAAGAGGGCGGTGCTTCTGCATGGTGATAAATGGTGTTTCAGCACTAGTGCTCGCATCTACCCCCTTCTCCCTGTGCGTTTGCTTAATTTCATTTTCTACTGCACCTTTTGCTCTGTAACATCACTATAATGTTCCCATTGTTCCTTTTGAATCTTTTTTTAATATAATTTAATTCATGTTTTTATTACAAATTGCTTTTGATCTAATTTTTGTTTTGTCTTTGTGGGTTTTAGCCATAATTGTATTACTTCTATTGCACTACTTTGCCTAGTGTTGCCTTGACTATCCATGAATCAGAAAAAAGGCATAGAATTCTAACAAATAAATTACTAAATTTGGACGAATCCTTCACTGTACAAAAAACTAAGAAAAAACAGTCCAAGAAAACCTAGAAAAGTCACAATATGAGCAATCTGCACAAAGTTTTCAGCCCGTTTGCATTCCACCACGGGTCCAGTGGTCATGGACGAGCCGCAATGATGGCGGTGTAATGAAGATGAACTGACACTAAGCAAAAACATTGAGATGAATGAATTTGTTTTGTCCCAGACAACCAGGGTTTGGTAATAAGTGGTTACATACAGGGTACCGGTAGGCCCGCCTGGGTCCTGCTTGGGACCACAGCACCCAGGTTAGAGTTGGTAAAAGAAGGTGAATCACTGTGGGACCTTGAGCAAGACTCTTAACCCCCCCCAGCCGACTCTGCTAGGGTCATAACTAGTGATATATATATATATATATATATATATATATATATATATATATATATATATATATATATATATATTCACACTCAGATGACTTTATTAATCCTATTGGGAGGTTCCCTCGGGGAAATTGACATCTCCATCTCACACACAGCACTGTCATTTACAAATCAAACACCCCAAAAGCCAAAACACCCATATGAAGATTAAAAAAAGTAAAAATAAAGATAAACATAGAAATAATAAGATTTTAAAAAAAGTCATCAAAAGAATTATATGGATAGAAAAAATGTAATATTGCACAAGTTATTATTATTTTTTTCTTATTTTATGTTTATTTGATATGGACATAGCAATTACATTGGACAAACCAGATGCATTGTTTAAGTGTTTTAGCACAAGTGCTAATTCGCAACACTTGTCCATAGGCAACTTTTGAAAAGAATAGAGAGCAATGAAATATTAGATATAAGATAACAAGAATGGGAAAAATAAATAAAAATAATAAAAGAAATAAAAGAAAAAAACAATTGGAAAGGAAATCAAAGAAATACAAACCATTTTCAATTAGAACTAGTCATGTGTACACTGCTGATTAGGTTTTAACCACTGTTTGAGTCCTTTGTTAAAAGCTTTTGTATTGGTCTCTAATTTATATATATATATATAATTATTATTTTAACAAATAGCAAACAGATGCAAACATAACTTCACATCAGTAGTTTCCCCACCTCCCTCTCCTTTCACCGTGAGCGCCAACAGTCTGCTGGTTTGACAGCTCTTGAACATAGATCTCAGATCAGCAGTGTCCAGCTTAACAAACCAGGGGCGCACACATCTTTCATGGGTAGACCAAATATTGGTACAGGGATATAAATTAAGATAGATAGATAGAATATTCCTGGTGCTTTAGTTTTTTTAATCAGTTTTGTGCTCCTTCTGACAGGATGCTGCCCACGTCACCCACACCTGAATCTCCCACTGTGGTTCAGGATGATTTGATGTGGGATATGATCATGAACTTAATCAGTGGAGGAATTTACAGATTTGAACATAACCTGAGCAGGTCATGCTCAAAGATTTACTGGGAAATACCATGGTGATACGGCCGGGTTGAAAGTAAATCACTTTTAGATAGATATGTGTTTATTGTCCCCGTGGGGAAATTTGTTTGCAGCAAAAGACACAAAAACACAACATAGCATAAAAACAGGGACGCAGAACAGCAACACAGACACGGAGCATCCACTTGTACATGGTATTTCCCAGCCAGCTGGGGTGATATTTCCTAGAAATATTTAAAAGTTTAATGGCTTGGGGTATAAAGTACAACGGAGTATTAGGGCCAAACTAAGACAAAAAAAATGGAAATTACGGTAATAAAGTCATAATAATATGAGAATAAAGTCGTAAAATTACGAGAATAAAGTCATAATATTACGAGAATAAAGTCGTAACATTACAAGAATAAAGTCGTAATTTATGAGAATAAAGTCGTAATTTATGATAATAAAGTTGTAATATTACGAGAATAAAGTCGTAACATTACGAGAATAAAGTCGTAATTTATGAGAATAAAGTCGTAATATTATGAGAATATAATTTATGAGAACTCTAACAGGAAGAGTCTTCTCCCTGTGTTAAAATGAGGAATATTGAGCATCTTGTGAAGTTATATTTATATATTTATAATATATTTAATATTACGACTTTATTCTCAAAATATTACGACTTTATTCTCGTAATATTATGACTTTATTCTCGTAATTTTACGACTTTATTCTCATATTATTATGACTTTATTCCCGTAATTTCCATTTTTTTTTGTCTTAGTTTGGCCCTAATACTCCCTCGTAATAAAGGACTTGTTTGACCTGTTTTTAGTGAACAAGGGGGGGCAATAACGAGCTGATGGCAACAATTTAAAACTGGAGTTAAGTGGCTGCCTCTCATTTTGTCACTCGAAATCAATTCACTTTAATTTTATAGCACCAATTCACAACAAAAGTCGTCTCAATGCATTGAAATTACTTCAATCCAACTAATTGTAATCCATTTAATCCAATTAAATCCCAGGAGTGTCCAGATTCAAAGTTCATAAGAAGTAATTTCCTAAAAACAGGCTTGTTAAGGAATCCAAAAGATGGAATTAAATATTCACTTTGTTGCAAGAGGCAGGACTCTCTTCTCCAGCATCCCTGAACTGCCCGGAGCAGCCCGATTTTTTTCTAAAAGTTTATTATCATTCACCTCATAGAGTATAAATGAGAATATTAACTCCTTCAAAAGTCTGTTTAAATGCAACTGGGCTGGAAATGTTGATAATTAAGTGAGAGGGATGAAAAACAAGACTCAAACCATATCAGCGTTTGGATGTTTATCTGTAAATTAAAGAACTGTCAGATGTTTGGCAGCACCAGTCAACACTTTGACCTGATGGGTGATTCGTCAGAACCTTTACTCTTAAAAAGGGCGACTCTAATTGCTGGAGTATAAATATTCCACTATGTCTTTTTTTTCCCCACAAGATGAAAAAGGACATTAGGGCTTTTCTATTTCCCCCTGCACTTTTAAACCCATCATTAATTGATAACATGTCATCATTTTGTCAAGGCTTCAGTGTTAATATTTTATCACTAGAAAAAAGGCAGAAAATTTGAAATCTTGATAAAGTGGACCTGAATGAAAAGGTCCCGCGTTGTTGGTAGTGTTGGGTGATTCAGATGAAAGAGACTAAAAATAAATCTAAATGTCAGTGATAGATTTTGGCCAGAATATGTAATGAATTTAAATGCTTGCTAAATTGGGCTCTAGAATAATTAGTCCTGAGAAACTGTATTAATATTCTTGTTCACCTGCTTGAAAATGCGGATAATATATTCTTCTGGATGTATCTGTGAATTACTAAACAAGTTCTGCCCAATATTGAATTTGTTTGAGTAAGTTGGAAACATATTTAATTTGACATGTTCTCTTTGTACTTTATGTCTGATTTGGCAATTATTTGACTTCAAAAATGTCTAACTAACTAATGACAATATTGTTTTCATGCCAGTATAATATACTATATACTGTACAGTATATTATACAGTAGCTACTGCATACCAGTGGCTACACGTGCTAGTGAAATTGAAGACAATTTCTAATTTGTGGTTTACACACTTGCAAGAAGCAGAAACCAGACTGATCAAAGTGTAGCTTAAACTCATATTTTACGTTGATTATATTTACTTTTACATGACATTCATGGCTCATAGGGCACATACTAAAAAGGTTAGCTAATACAAACAAGTCATATTTGAAAGGAATTTATACATTTATTGGCATACACAATATATTAAATAAAACTATACCTGGAAAAACCTTAAATGGTATGGGCATAACCAGTACTGGAGTTGAGAGGGGGGATGAGGTGGGATGAGCATCCCTCCTGAAATAAAAACGGTCCAAATCATCCCCCCTGTAAAACTGCCATCCCCCCTTTCCATCCCTTATGTCATTTCATCAATGAATGTGGTTTTACTGCTATTTCAACATTTAGAGTCATCACCAGAAAAATAACACCAGAAAAATAACTTATTTGACAATTTTCACCTGTTTCAAGTAGATTTTCACTTGATAAGTAGAAAAATCTGCCAGTGGAACAAGATTTATCTTCTCATTACAAGCAAAAAACATCTTGTTCCACTGGCAGATTTTTCTACTTATCAAGTGAAAATCTACTTGAAACAGGTGAAAATTGTTGTTTTTGAGATTTTTTTTACTTAAATGAGACATTTTAACTAGAAATAAGACAAATATTCTTTTTAAGATTTTGAGTTTTTGCAGTGATCCATTTTACTTATCCTGTTTTCTTTACAGTGATCACAAAAAAAGCAATGCAGTGATCTCCTCTTCCTCCAGTGCCGCTATTTCTACACTATTGGAGGATTGACT
The DNA here is from genome assembly GCF_033807715.1 of Cololabis saira. Taxonomy (NCBI): domain Eukaryota; kingdom Metazoa; phylum Chordata; class Actinopteri; order Beloniformes; family Belonidae; genus Cololabis; species Cololabis saira. Next base: position 16,809,525 of record NC_084603.1, read on the forward strand.
CCAGTGCTTTTAAGGATTGACACGACTACTAACTAGTCTCAAAGTCCTCTAGCAGAATAACAACACCCCCTTCCACCTCAGAGAAGGAATGAATAGTAAATATTACTGATTTAAATTGGACTTAATTTCGAGGTGAAACATGAATTTTAAATATTAAAGATACAATTATCAACTTGAAATTTCATTATTTACCATTATAGCAGCTTGGTATGTGCAATGGCATCTCAATCATCCGAGTCCGAGACATGGCGAGGCCGACACAAGACCACAAAAAAGTGGTCTTGAGACCGATCTTAACCCTTGTACTGTCTTTGGGTCAAAATGACCCAATTCTTCTATCCTTCTTTCCTCCTGCCATGCTCTCTCCTTCCTTCTTCCTTTCCTCTTTTCCTCCTTTTTTACCCTCCTTTACTCCTTTTTCTTCCTACCTCCCTTTCGTCATTCGTTCCTTTATTACCTTTTTTATTCTCCTTCCTTCTTTCCTTATTTTCTCCATTCCTTCCTTTTTCCCTCCTTTTTTTCTTACCTTTTCTCCATTCTTTCCTTCCTTTCTCCCTTCCTTCCATCTTTTCTCCCTTTCCTTCCTTCCATCTTTTCTCCCTTCCTTACTCCCTTTCCTACTTCCTTCCTTCTTTTCTCCTTTCTCCCTTCCTTCCATCTTTTATCCCTTCCTTTATCCCTTTCCTACTTCCTTCTTTCTTTCCTTCCATCTTTTCTCCCTTCCTTCATTCCTTCTTTTCTCCCTTCACCCTCCCTTGACCCAAAGACAGCACAAGGGTTAAGAACTACAAGTCTAGTATGTGGTAACAGCAGTGCCTACAACTGGCGCATCAGAAAACACAAAGTGCAACCAGGACGACCCAGGACTGTTGAGCAGCTCCAAACTTGTATCGGACAAGAATGGGACATCGTTCCTCTCCCAGAATTATTCAGCCAGTCTCCTGACATCCAAGATGTTAAAAGAAGAAGGGATGCTACTTAGTACTACACTACACACCTTGTACCAGCTCTCTTTTTAATGTGCTGCTGTCATCAAATTTGAAATTACCTTATTTTCTGAAGATGGTACATTTAATTGTAGGACAAGTATTACTGGTGTTTTGAAGTGAACTTACACAAACTCAATCTTTAACCCTCAAATGTAATTTCCTTGCGGGTATTAAAAAGGGCTGATAAGCTCATGGGTTTAATGTGAGGAGTCCATGCATATAAATCAGTGTCCATCTGTGACGCTGCAGATCGTTATTCAAAATAAAGGAGAGAACGTCACACAGTCAAACTTGACACAAATTAATTTGTGAACGTAATGAAAGACATTGTCTCTCAAGGGTCTTTTATATATTATAAATACAATGTTTGCCCATTAAATCTCAAATGAAACAGTCTTTTATACTCCTCTTTTATTAAACAATCATTTAATGAGAATTTGCAGAACTGTCTCATCGCAACTTAATGGGCATCAGTATGAGTCAGAATAAACAAGAGTGAGGACAAAAAGATTGGGACAAATAGTATTATGTTTGGTGCCACATTTAATCAGATTTCAGCAGATGCCAGTTTTTGTCTCAGAGTTTCTTGAAGTTCACTGGAAGCGTTGTGTATCGGTAAATGAAATGAAGATGGATTGTTTCAGTTTCTTACAATACCAATTTGACCATAATTTTCCTTTGGCGCCCCAGTCATAAATGTTACACAAGCCTCAATTATAATAATGATAATAATAATAATATTCTGTAATTGTATCACTCATCCTTCAACCACTCGTCCTCTAATAAGTGGTGTGGAGATCAGTACCCTAACCTAATTAGCACAGCATAGTTCTCTGGCCATTGAGGAGGAGACATCATTTTGAGATGAAATTGTGACATCATTACTGTGCAAAACATTGTGGAAATGATTACATTACAACTGACTATTGTTTTCTAAAGGATTACTGCAAAAATACAAAGGTACTGCACACTGCAAAAACTCAAAATCTCAGCAAGAATATTTGTCTTATTTCTAGTTAAAATGTCTCAAGAAATCTCATTACACTTAAAACCAGACTCATCACTGGAAAAAACAACAATTTTCACCTGTTTCAACTAAATTTTCACTTAAAATAAGTATAAAAATCTGCCACTGGAACAAGACTTTTTGCTTGTAATGAGAAGATAAATCTTGTCCCACTGGCAGATTTTTCTACTTATTTGATGTGAAAATTTACTTGAAACAGGTGAAAATTGTCAAATAAGTTATTTTTCTGGTAAGGACTCTTGTTTTATGTGTAATTAGAGTTTTTGACAAAAAATGAGACATTTTAACTAGAAATAAGACAAATATTCCTGGGAAGATTTTGAGTTTTTGCAGTGTAGACAGAGGACTTAGCTGCTTTTTCTCAAATGAAACTGCAGAAAGCTCTGAAACGTTAATCAGGGGTTGTAGGAAGTTCTTCCAGGTTCATTCGCTATTTCATAATCTACAATTCTGAGGTTATGAACATTGTGTGAACACGTACACGATCCACGAGCTGCCTTGTGACCAAAAGCTCAGATTAAGGCGAGGCAAGTTTATTTGTAAAGCACAATTCAACACAAGGTAATTCAAAGTGCTTTACATCAACATTAAAAGCGTAAATAACAAATAAAATGAAATAAAATGATAAGAAAAGAGGTAAAATAATAAAAAGCACAAATTGTTAAAAAGTAAGGACAGTAGAGTACAGCAGGTACATCTCATTCTTACAATGGCAAGAATTACGTTTCTATACGGTCAAAACGTACAAAGACCGGGTCAAATACAGTATTACAAAAGTAATCTCTAACAATTCATACGGTGAATTAAACCAATTTGACAATTCTATGCTCTATGTTTCCAGGTCTTATTTCACACCACTGACGAGAATTATGTTTCTATACGGTCAAAACGTACAAAGACCGGGTCAAATACAGTATTACAAAAGTAATCTGTGCCGATTAAATGCAACAAATCCAAAGTTTCATTTATTCTGTCAAGAACATAAATGAAAAGCATGTTTACAGTTGTAGCAAGCTTGTTGCCACTGGGGCCCGACCGACAGGACAGAGGACACAGGGTTTAGTGCAGGAGCTCTTTATTCTCTCACACCGCCACAAGTGAACAAACAGAACCTTCTCCCAGCAGCAGCCCCTCTCTGGAGTGCAGCTGCTCCTTATGAAGGCAGGCAGGATGGAGAGGTTGATGGGACACACCTGTGCCCACTCTGCTGAGTGTCTGCTCCTCCACCCTGCCACACACCCCATCGCCCAACTCAGGCCGGGGACCCTCCAGCCTAGCCAACCACCCCATCCACTTGGCGGCCTGCAGCCTCTGCCTCACGGCCTGTCGGCTGCTGCGCCACCAGCCCCTCCAGCGCTGCGAGCTGCTGCTCCCCCTGGTCCTGGAGCAGGGCTGCCAGGTCTGCCATCTCCTGCGCCAGCACTTCCAGGGTCCGCTCCCCGCATCCGCTCCCCGCATCCGCTCCCCGCATCCCTCCTCCATCCTGTCGGGCCCCACGTTGAGTGCCAGTACAGCAGGGCTAGTGCTACGGGGGCCGACCAACAGGACAGAGGACACAAGGTTTAGTGCAGGAATTCTTTATTTTCTGCCTTCACCCAAGACACACGTGCTTTCAGCTTCAGCAGAGCTGCAGTGGAGCTCCGCTATGCTTCCTTCCTCTCAGCAGCCCCTCTCTGGAGTGCTGCTGCTCCTTATGAAGGCAGGCAGGGTGGAGAGGTTGATTGGGCACACCTATGCCCAATCCACTGAGTGGCTGCTCCTCACCCTGCCAGAACAGTATATAATGAACGAGCGGTTTGGTGCACACACTACATTATTGGTACTCGTTGCATGTTTGGTCTACTTTGGATGGAAGATTCAAATGCCGAAGGAGAGAGAGCTCCAAGATACAAGACAGAGACATTGATGCCAACACATCACTGACTACGGGACAACACTGGCCTTCGTCTTTTAAATGCTGAATGTAAGATTTAGCTCAAGAGTCAAAGAGGCGACGGTCAACCACTCTAGACACGACCCGAGCTGCAGACTGTGCAAAGATACGCTACGGACAATCCAGCAGGGATTTAAGAGGCTAGCAGGTGAAAGGAACAACCAAGTGGCTGGGACGGTGTACAGGAACATCTGTACTGAGTAGGAAATTCAAAAGTCAAAATGGGAGATACGTCCACAGGGTGGAGAATGGAAGAGCAAAATCCCGTGGGACTTCCAGGTCCAGACCGATGAACTGGTGACGGCTAACCAACCGCAGACTGTGGTAGTTGACAGATCAGGGGCCTCATGTACTAAGAGTGCGTGGATTTCAACGTGAATCCGTGCGTGGAATTCTTGCGTACGCAAAAAAAATTCAGATGTACAAAACTGTGCGTACGCCCAAATCCACGCAGGTTTCTTTGAACATCACAATCAGTGTGGATTTGAGTGCACATGCGGAAACACAACACTCCTCCCTGTCTCCTCCCTCAAATACATATATTTGAATATGATAATGAAGATAATTATCTATTATAAAACCGCAGAAAAGTGCGTACGCCAGCCTCGGTGTGTGCGTGAGAGACCGCAACTTTCTACGTTCAAATCAATTTTTGTATATCCGACCATGAGCGTAGAAAGTGCCGACCGCACGTTTTTTGTGCGCGCACGTTTTGTACATGAGGCCCCAGGTGTGTTCAGTTCTAGGAAGGAATGACCGAGGGGTTGTGTGTGTTTACGTAGAGAGCAACTGTTTTAATGTCCTGGTAATCACACATCTGCTTTGCTCATGAAAGAGCACCTGAGAATGCAGAAGAGGAAGTTATGCTGGGTGACGGCTCTACCCTACAGCCAATGAGAGAGCAAAGAAAGGGCTGATAGCACTTTGGAAAAGGAATCCTGCAGACCAAGGAAGACAATCTAAAGTTTTAATGAAACACAGTACGCCAACAGTACCACAGTTTGAGTAGGTAACTACTTTGTCATTACACAATGACAAAGTAGATTGTCTGCAGCACAGACAATCTGCTGTGCTAGTAGGATCACAGGCAGCTCTCTAACCCGCGGTTTCATGAACAAATAGTGTTTTTGTGTAATTAATTTCTTATTTCCACATGTTTTGTTGACAAAGGTGCTCTGGGGAGCAGCTGGGTGGGGCGTGTGACACCAGTCAAGCTTCCAGTTTGATGAGCTGCAGGAGCTGAGGGCCTGGCGTGTCTCGGGGGTCTCCCAGATACACCGGGTGTGATGGAAAATTTAGCCTTGGCCACTTGATTAAACCAAAACTGCTGAGAGCAGCAAACTATAGCCTTGGAAAACTAAGTGTGCAGACTGGTTGTCTGCCCCAAAAAGATTAATACTGACCTTTAAAGATATTTGCTTCTACTTGAATCATAAGAATGAATCATCCTTTGTACCTTAAAATCAGTGTGCTTCATTTTTCATCGTCATTCTGCATCGAGACGCCTCATGCAGCTTATGTTTCTGACCCTTTTGCATGCAACTGTTTAGTTAAATCTGGGGTCGGCAACCCACGGCTCCAGAGCCGCATGCGGCTCTTCAGCGCCGCCCTAGTGGCTCCTGGAGCTTTTTCAAAAATGTTTGACCTTTTTTTCCTCTTCTTTTTTTCCTCTTCTTTTTTTCCTTTTTTTTCTCTTTTTTTTCTTCTTTCTTTTCTTTTTTCCTTTTTTTTTTCTTCTTTTTTCCTTTTTTCTCTTTTTTTCTTCCTTTTTCCTTTCCTTTTTAATCTCAACATTTCGACTTTTTTCTCGACATTTCGACTTTTTTCTCGAAATTTCGACTTTTTTCTCGAGATTGTACTTCAGCATTAATCTCGAAATTTTGACTTTTTTCTCGAAATTTTGACTTTTTTCTTGACATTTCAACTTTTTTCACGAGATTGTACTTCAGCATTAATCTCGAAATTTTGACTTTTTTCTCGACATTTTGACTTTTTTCTCGAAATTTTGACTTTTTTCTCGAGATTTCAACTTTTTTCTCGACATTTCGCCTTTTTTCTCGACATTTCGCCTTTTCCCATTTGCCTTCATTCTAAGGCTTATACAAGACTTTTCATTTTTTGCGGCTCCAGACAAATTCGTTTTTTGTGTTTTTAGTCCAATATGGCTCTTTCAACATTTTGGGTTGCCGACCCCTGAATTAAATCTACTGAAATCTGAATTTCTCAAGTCTTATTCTTGGTAACTTCAACACTCAGTTTCAGTCCAGTTATTCAACTACCGGTAGTTGGAAAAAAAAACATATTAAAGAGCATTAAATGGGTTTTTTCCACAACATCAGGATACATGCATGAACGGTCTCGTTGCTCTGGGGTCCCATCATCGCGTGGGGTGCCTTTTGTGATGTTATGAATGTGACATGAAAACCACATTTCCCAGCATGCCACAGTAGTTAGGGGCATGCGCAGTAGCCCCGCGGCAGTCGGACGCCAGAGGTACGCTGACAAATGAATGTCATGGCTGTTTATTAAAATAAAGGCTTCAGACCAAGATAAAGCCTCGTCTGCTAATTAAAAAGACAACACACCTTTAAAAACCATGTTCAAATGAAACAACTCGTATACTATTTGAAAGAACTTCAGATAGCGATGGTTGGTTAGGAACTAGGTAACTTGGTTTAGGAATAGATAAATAGATAAATAAGAAAAATATAAAAATAGATTAATAAGTTGACGTCACTTTCCCACTGGACCAGCCCCCTTACTCGCACTCGAGTGGCAAAAATGGCTTCTAGGGACAAACTGGACCATGCTGGAGTCTGCTAGCTGCTGACATCATGGGTCCTGGACTTCCTTACAAACAGACCACAGTTTGTGAGGACAGGAGGCCGTGTGTCCGACACGGTGGTCTGCAGCACAGGAGCGCCACAGGGGACCGTCCTGGCCCCCCTCTTCTTCACCGTCTACACAGCCGTCTTCACCCACCACACAACAAACCCTTTGTGTTATAAACACGTTATAAATGAGTAAATAAATGAATAAATAAATGAACCTACCCCCCCTTTGTGTTATAAACATGTAATAAATGTGTTATAAATTAGTAAATAACTGAAAATACCCCCCTTTGTGTTATAAACATGTTATAAACTAGTAAATAACTGAACCTACCCCCCCCTTTGTGTTATAAACATGTAATAAATGTGTTATAAATGTGTTATAAACATGTTATAAACTAGTAAATGTCTAATTTCTACACCGGGGAAATGCACGACACAAAGCTTGAAGGCTTACAAAAGTCTTGGTCCGACTTCAAGGCAGGATTTGTTGGCGAAATTAAAGTGATGAGGACACCGAACTTTATGATTTGACCATTTAACATTAGCTACCCAAAAATCCAACATTACCTGATACTAAATGGGAACCACAAATCCACGTTTCGCTGCCTGGAATCCAGTTGTTTCTGTGAATTGCAGCGATCCATTTGTCTCTCTTAAGCTTATTTTTCGGCAGTCTGTAAAACGATAACTCTGATTTCTTGCTAAATCTATGAGTACAGTCGATCGCACAACAGCTCTTTCCCATTTTAGATGTTTTCCAGTTGCTCAAACTGAAAGTTTACGCTGCCACGCAGTCTTTCTGACACTCAGTCTTTCTGCCACTCAGTCTTTCTGCCACTCAGTCTTTCTGACACTCAGTCTTTCTGACACTCAGTGGGCGTAACCTGCTGTGAATTCGCATCTGTGACGTCATGCGCATTCCCTCTATACAACAGCCTCACATATTTGAGAATAAAAATTGGTTTAGGTTTAAAAAAAAAATTTAATTTCAGGATTTTGACTGACAACAACCAACAATCGTTAAGAAAATAAATAAAAATGGAATAGAAACCACAGCTCTTACACTAATGTGTGGCTTCATACTGTAGTTGTAGTATCACGTCTTAGCGCTGCCATGTATATTTAATTTTAACTGGCATGTAAATTCTAGTAAATGTGTTTTTCCCTGATTTGATTATTTTCATCGTTCTGTGTTCCTGAGATGTTTTGATAGACGACAGCTTCCATTCACTTCCTGTTTTCAAATAACCGACATTGTAGTCAGCTTTAGTTCTCCAACTGCATGTAAGCAATAACTGTACTTGCTTTAAAACCCTGGGATAGGTTTTAAAAGATTACTATTATTTCCTGAAAACTTGACTTTAGTCAGACATAATGAAAAACAGTAACTTTCTGACACCTGGGGCCAGGCACTAACCCCTCAAATCCTCTCTGAATGTGACGCATCGCCGTCCTACATGTTGCAATAAACTTCTCCTGCGTTATTTTCAGACAGCTGCCTAAAGTTTTCCCATTCACAGATCCATGTCTTTGGTCTGTTATTGTGCCATTATCCGTCATGCAAGGTTTCGTTTTGTTGGGATTCTGTTTTGAAGAGAAACAAAGCCGGGGTGTCAATCATGAGTCAGGTCTGTACAACCTTGAAAAAACTGCAGTTTTTACTCGTGTGCTGATGCAGGTCAGACTGGATAATGAGAAGAAGAAATAGGAGCATCATCTCTGTTTTCATTAACTAGTTGCAAAGTCATTTGTTATAACCCTTGTGCTGTCTTCGGGTCAAGGAAGGAGGAAGGGAAGAAGGGAGGAAGAATGAAAAGAAGGAAAGAAAGAAGGAAGGAAGGGAGAAAAGAAGGATGGGAGAAAAGGAAGGAAGGGAAGAAGGAAGGAGAGAGCAGGAGGAAAGAAGGAAGGAAGGACGGGAGGAAGGGAAAAAACAAGGAAAGAAGGAAGGAAGGGAGAAAAGAGGAAGGGAAGAAGGAAGGAGAGAGCAAGAGGAAAGGAGGGAGGAAGGAAGGGAGAAGAAAGGGAAAAACAAGGAAAGAAGGAAGGAAGGGAGGAAAGAGAAAGGGATGAAGGAAGGAGAGAGCAGGAGGAGAGAAGGAAGGAAGGGAAGGAAGGAAGGAAGGAAGGAAGGAAGGAAGGAAGGAAGGAAGGAAGGAAGGAAGGAAGGAAGGAAGGAAGGAAGGAAGGAAGGAAGGAAGGAAGGAAGGAAGGAAGAGAGAGCAGGAGGAAAGAAGGACAGGAGAATTACTTTATTTTGACCCAAAGACAGTACAAGGGTTAAGTGAACTGTTATGTCATAAATACATGATTTAAAGATCAGATCCATTTACACCAGATCTCTATAAATAGTCTTCAACATAAAATCATACCTTAACTATGCAGGTGGTAAATGATCTGTACTTATCAGCAGTACTCGAGTTGTAAAAAGAATTCAGGGGGGATGGTGGATTTTATCATATGGGGACAGATAATTTGTGCTGATTACAAATAATATAATATATTACAAATAATAGCACTGACCAAAACACCTGCAGAAATACTGCAGGAATGACATAGCAGCAGTTAAATGCAGCCTTCTGTAAGCTTTAAATATCCACTGGACTTACATCAAATACATCAAAACACAACAATTAAAAACAGTTTTCTGAACTTATCAATATGACTCTGTCCTTCACAGGATAAGTAAAATGGATCACTGCAAAAACTCAAAATCTTAACAAGAATATTTGTCTTATTTCTAGTCTCATTTTAGTAAAAAAAATCTCATTACACTTAAAACAAGACTCATCACTGGAAAAAGCAACAATCTTCACCTGTTTCAAGTAGATTTTCACTTGAAATAAGTAGAAAAATCTGCCAGTGGAACAATATTGTTTTGCTTGTAATAAGAAGATAAATCTTGTCCCACTGGCAGATTTTTCTACTTATTTCAAGTGAAAATTTACTTGAAACAGGTGAAAATTGTCAAATAAGTTATTTTTCTGGTGTTATTTTTCTGGTGATGACTCTAAATGTTGAAATAGCAGTAAAACCACATTCATTGATGAAATGACATAAGGGATGGAAAGGAGGGATGGCAGTTTTACAGGGGGGATGATTTGGACCGTTTTAATTTTGCAGGAGGGGATGCCATCCCTCCTCATCCCCCCTCAACTCCAGTACTGCTTAACAGTGTCTTTAGCGAGGTTCAACCAAGCCCCATCATCATCAGTTTCTTGTGCCAGCCCCCCTTTTTTCTCTTTTGTGCATGTTTGCAGGCTGGAGCCTCGGGAGCTGCGTTCTGGCCTGTGTTCCCGCCCCCCCCCCCATCCCCGGTCATCCCGTTGCTGCTTCCACCTGCCCCCCCCCCCCCCCCCCCCCCCTGGTCATCCCGCTGCTGCTTCCACCTGCCTGCTGTGTGCTGCTGACGTTCCCGACTCCCCCAGTCTGGCCTTCGGCAGGAGGGTCCCCCCTTATGAGCCTGGTCCTGCTCAAGGTTTCTTCCCTCCTAAAGGGGAGTTTTTCTTGCCACTGTTTGGCTTAAGGCTTTTCTCCCACTATGGGAGTTTTTACCTGCCATTGTTTATATAATAATTGCTCGGGGGTCTATGTTTATGTTTATGTTTATGTTCATGTTCTGGATCTCTGGAAAGCGTCTAGAGACAACATCTGTTGTATTAGACGCTATACAAATAAAATTTAATTGAATTGAATTGAATCATCCCAGCTCCTGCACCAACACACCTTTTCTTTTTCTAGCTATTAATAATGTACTTTTTTCCCATTTAACAAGTTCAAGAAAAAAAAGTCAGAAGTGTTTCTGATGCTTTCTTTATACTATTATAACTATAACCTTTAATTAACTAGGAAAAAAAAGTCTCGTTGAGATTAAAAATCTCTTTTACAAGAGAGTCCTGGCCAAGACAGATACATGCAGCAGCACAAACGCAAAGTTGCAACAAAACAGTTAAAAACAAATCAGAAATACGGATCACAAACAAAATCAGCAGTCAAAGCATCTACAGCCAGTTGTACTTGCTTCCAAGTATTTCAGAAGAACCTAATACGTTTATATTCCCGCTACAAACCTGCTGTTATTAAATAAGTCTTTTTTTGAGGAGCTTATTAAAGGACAAGTTCAAGGCACCAGGAGCAGTAAGAAAAGGGTTTCTGGGAAAAACGTTTGTAAACCAGGATTTATGAATCATTGTGATCTGTTTATGTACGGCAACCAGTACTCTAAAGCATGGAAAAAAAAACAAAAACAACAACAGAAAATAAAAATCATTGTGGCGATCAATAAAGGACTGATGATGATGGCAATTCTGCTGATGCATTTCACTGCCCTTATGAAGACAAATCTCCAGTATATGCACACAGTTCGGGGGGGTAGTAGTACTTTTTTCACTCTGCCATTATTAAGTCAACACACATTGAGCAAAAAAGAAAAGAAATAAATAATGTTGGCAAAGTCCGGTACTTTGTTAGTGCACAGACGTTTATTTAAGCAGATGTTTACACAGTTAAAAAAAAAAGGGCCTCAGTCAAGCGTTTTCAGTGACCTCTAGCTGGTGTTGGTAAATCTCTAGGTAGTGTAAACTCTAGTGTGTTAGAGTCAGTAGTCATAGTTGCAGCTATAGAACAAAACTATAATAGTTAGTCTCAAATATAGCTTGGTGGTAGATATGCTGCTATAGGCTTATGCTGCAGGGGGGACATGATCCACTGGGCGGTGCCTCTCACCCTTCTTCTCCTCTCCTCTTCCCTTCCTCTCATCTCCATTTCCATTTTTATTTATTATAATAATCTCATAGCTATCATTTTTGTCCATCGCTCCTGTAGTTTCTTGTGCTGGCCCCCCTTTTCCTTTCTTTTTTCTCTTTTGTACATGGTGCAGCATCCTCTGCTGGTGGCGAAGAGCATCTCTGAACGCAAAACACCGGATCCTGCAGCGTGGGAGTGAGAGGGGCAGGGTAACGGCCCGGTCAGGCGGGGGAAAGATTTGTCCGTCAAGACTCCTCTCCCTGGCCCTGCCCCTTCTCAACCTTTCCCCGACCCTGAACCTAACCTGGGGCTTGCTGATTGGGCCGGAGCTTCGGGAGCTGCGTGCTGGCCTGCGGTCCCCACCCCCGGTCATCCCGTTGCTGCTTCCACCTGCCTGCTGTGCTGTTGACGTCCCCGACCCCCAGTCTGGCCCTCGGCAGGAGGGTCCCCCCTTATGATCCAGGTCCTGGTCAAGGTTTCTTCCCTCCTAAAGGGGAGTTTTTCTTGCCACTGTTTGGCTTAAGGCTTTTCTCCCACTATGGGAGTTTTTACCTGCCATTGTTTATGTAATAATTGCTCGGGGGTTTATGTTCTGGGTCTCTGGAAAGCGTCTGGAGACAACTTTTGTTGTATTAGACGCTATATAATTAAAATTGAATTGAATTGAATTGAATTCAGTGGCAAATGAATGCCAAAGTCAGAGTCAGATAAATACAAGCAAACAGATCTCAGAGGGTTCCTACATAGACAGAGAGGTTAAGCCACGTTTATGATGCTGTCTAAGATTTTGGTTATTCTCTCTTCCATAATTACGGTCTTGAGTCCGCTGCTTCTGCCAGAATGTGCCGTGTAGCTCTGTGAGCTGGTGTCATCATTGTTGCATTCATTTTGTCGTCACTCCACACATCTTCTGTTGGGGACAGGACGAGTCTGTGAGCAGGCCAGTGCAGGAGCTGTACACTCCTCTTCTTCCTCGGCCGGGACTTTGATTGGTGGCTTACTGTCTGAAAAATGAACAAGCGTCCCAAGATGAAAGCCATCCTGAAGGCAGCATATGTTGACAGGTCTGGACTTTTTCTGACTGTAATTCTCACTTTAGGGTCCATCAAGGTCCAAAGTAAATACATTCACAGCTACCCGATGAAATGAAAACCCACCTCTGAGTCAGGCGTAGCGTTCCAGCTGTGCTCAACTGTCAATCAGCAAGTTTTTCTGGATCTGCTGGAGAGTCGGAGCATCTGCAAATCAAACACCCTTTCAAATTTGCAGTAATACACATATTTCAACTGGTTATGGTGTCAGTGGTCATTCATATCAATTTGAAACCCAACAACAAAACAAATTAAAGCTGCAAGCAGCGATGAACGGGCCCTCGCGCGTGCAATTTTCACCCATAAAGATCAAGGACTCAAAACTAAGTCCGATGACATCACTCATGACTCTCTATCTATATATATATATAGAGAAATATGGACCAATCAGATAAAAGGGGGGGGGGGGGGGGGGGGGGGGCTTTTTGGCATCTAGCGTCGCCACGGTAACGCTTTTGACTGAGAAAAAAGAAATGCGCGTCGTCACAGGATCGAGACGCACATTTTGATGTATAACACACCTGTATGCACTTTACGGTTCGGGACGTATTAACGGCCGAAGAAGTGGCATAAATTGCGCCAAAATGACACGATTAATTCAAAATGGCCGACTTCCTGTTCGGTTTCGGCCATGGCGCCAAGAGACTTTCCTTTTAGTTGCGCCATGATACAGGTGTGTACCGATTTTTGTGCATGTACGTCAAACCGTATTGTGGGGCTTGAGGCACGAAGTTTTCTAGGGGGCGCTGTTGAGCCATTAGGCCACGCCCCTTAATGCAAACCATTAAATATCAAATTTATCGCTAGGCCTGGCTTGCGTGTAAAATTTGGTGACTTTTGGGGCACGTTTAGGGGGGCAAATAGGCCCTCATTTTGTCGGAAAAATAAAAACAACGAGAACGAGAACTCCTACAGATACAATAGAGCCTTTGCACTGTAAGTGCTTGGCCCTAAATACATGTTGGACTCAGGGCAGCCATCAAACACTGCATATTAATGTCTCTTTTGCCCACAATGGACACCTGCAGGAATATCTTTACAGGCCAGATGCCGTTTGTGTGTTTTGTTATGAATGAAAAAGTACACACACACACACACAGTAATCCTGATGATACATCTGTGGCAGTGCTGGCAGCATGACTAACACAGCCTCAGTCTACCTTAGAGTTGATCTATCAGAGGGCCCGATGTTGGGGAATGAACAAAAAAAGAAGAAAAAAAGCCATTGGTGGAACATGTTAAAGTCTGTCGTCTTTGAATGTTGGAAGCTTTCTTTTTCAGGGGAAATCCATCTCCACTACAAGCTCTCCCACTCTCCTCACGGACATCGCACAAGGCTTTGGCAGCAAGGGTTTCCAGATGTTCCTGCTGTGGAAAGTAAATAGAGAGAGGTTTCCAAGTAAATAAAAGACAATGATATACACCAACAATTTATTTAGACTAATGTAGACCAGATATTGTAGATGGGTACATCATACCCTAAAATGGTGTGGATTTGAAAATTTGCTTCATGCACATTCATTTAGGAATTTACCACAAACAAGAAAATTCATAACAGAGCGTTGGCTTGATCTGGAACTTTTGAATAATATTAACCTTTTTAAATATGTTAAACATACCTTGTTTGCAGGCCGGAGCTTCGGGAGCTGCGTGCTGGCCTGCGGTTACGCCCCCCCACCACCGGTCCACCGCTTCCACCTGCCTGCGGTCCCCCCACCCCCCTCTGGGCATCCAGCTGCTGCTTCCCCATGCCTGCTGTGTGCTGCTGACGTCCCCGACCCCCCCCCCCCCAGTCTGGCCTTCGGCAGGAGGGTCCCCCCTTATGTTCCAGGTCCTGGTCAAGGTTTCTTCCCTCCTAAAGGGAAATGTTTCTTGCCACTGTTTGGCTTAAGGCTTTTCTCCCACTAGGGGCGTTTTTACCTGCCATTGTTTATGTAATAATTGCTCCGGGGTTTATGTTCTGGGTCTCTGGAAAGCGTCTAGAGACAACATCTGTTGTATTAGACGCTATACAAATAAAATAAAATTGAATTGAATTGAATTGATACCTTTAAAGACATCTATAGAACCTTTTTCGCTGTTCTGTGTGTGTTTTGGGGGGGTGGACCTCAACCTACTTATCTCAGCTGATGACAAACATCTTATATTCGTAGAAAAAAAAACAATTACCTCAACAATTCAAGCCACCAGGCGCAGCGTAAACACGTTTGGAACTTCGTATGATGTCTGATAACCACAATTCACCGCGTAATTAAACATGTTGTATTGTAATCTGTATTAAACCATATACATTGTGTATACAACAAATTTCAACATTTTTTAAAACATTTAAGAAAATTATTTATTTATTGCATTTTTTTTTTTTTTTTGGTTAACTGCCGGCGGTGCTATGACACTAATCCAGCAGGGGATGCTGCAGCACACCCACTTGCCACAGCTATGGTGGAAACTGTTAGTGTAGTGCAGGGGTCGGCAACCCAAAATGTTGAAAGAGCCATATTGGACCAAAACACTAAAAACAAATATGTCTGGAGCCGCAAAAAATGAAAAGTCTTGTATAAGCCTTAGAATGAAGGTAACACATGCTACATGTATCTATATTATTTTTTTTTTAATTTTTTTTTTTAATTATGCACTTCGAGAAAAAAGCCGAAATGTCAAGATTAAAGTGTAACTGTTGAGAAAAAAGTCGAAATATTAAAAAGGAAAGGAAAAAGGAAGAAAAAAGGGGAAAAAAGAAGAAAAAACAGAAAAAGGAAAAAAAGGAAGAAAAAAAAGAAAAAGGAAAAAAAGAAAACAAAAGGAAAAAGAAGAAAAAAAGGAAAAAAGAAAAAAAGAAGAAAAAAAGGAAAAAAAAAGGTCAAACATTTTTGAAAAAGCTCCAGGGGCCACTAGGGCGGTGATAAAGAGCCGCATGCGGCTCTGGAGCCGCGGGTTGCCGTCCCCTGGTGTAGTGTATAGTGGTGAAGTATAAAAAAATCCAGTCTGAAGAAGCAAACAGAGAGAGTCAAGTCCCTGATCACATTTTGGTTGCAGAGATGGAGCTTCACGTCAATTTATGTGTGTTGAAAATTACTCCTTAAATCCACACTCAGAGGCTTTAATCTACGTAAAAACAAACTCGAGTTTTCTTTACTGTATGCAACGGTTCATTCGGTTTGGAGTGATGACTGGATGAGTCTGGCTGTGAGTGCTGGGACTCCCTATGAAGTTTTTGGGTGTTTTTCCCATTTCTGTCCGTGGAAAGTTCGCTTCAGTGCAGAAAGGGGTTCAAATTTCAAGCCTCTCGTCCATGTTTAATCAGGACCTCCACAACAACTCTATTTGGCATTCACACCAGCAGTTATTTACAGTATTTACACAGTTGCTTCTAACAGAAGCAGTCAACCAGCGGACAACCAGCCAGGTGTATGGTGTTGAACCCTCAACAGAGCAGACGACAGCAGTCCACTGGAGCAACGCGTCACTTTCATCCTGGTCAAATCCACCATCCTGTCAGAGGGAGATGTGCTCCAAAAGCAACGAGACACCACAGACTGACCGACATGATTGCAGAACAGAGTACACATGTGGGCAAATGTGCTGATACCGTTCCACTGAAGAAAGAAAAACCCACAAGGGCCACTGAAATTACTTGAAACTGCCCAATGTAACGAACGTTGACCAAACAAACAAAAGAACTAATGAAACTGGACAAAAATGATTGAAAGCTTATCTTCATATTTTGTTGCACAGCCTTTTGAGGCAATCACTGCCATTAAGAGACGCCCCCCTCCCCTTTCAATGAGCCTTGTGCACCTGGAGACAAGTATTTCGGTCCACTTCTCATGAACAAACTGCTCCTGCCGTCCCAGGTCTGAAGGGGTTCTTCTTCAGACGGTCAGTCGGATGTAGGTCAGGACTCACAGAATCTCACCTCAGAGGAACCCAGTGTTTTGTTCTTAGCCATTCTTTTATCTGCGATTAGAGGGTTAATATCCTGTTGGATAACCCATGACCTGTGGCTGAGACCAAGGTTTTTCTGACAATTGGCTGCACATTTGGCTCCAACATGACTGAAGACACCCGCAACGATAATTACAGGACACATTTCAGTTCAATAACATTTTGGCGGGGTTCTAGCTAATTTGCACAGGCCAGTTTAATTAATGATTTTTGTTTAAATGAGTGTCCCATTATACCATCGGCCACGTTTTGGTCCAAACCCCTCAAAAGCAATTTGATTATCAATAGTCAATTATTATTCATCATTTTCAGGTTATTTCAGTGACATTTGTGGGTTTTTTCCTGTCTTTAATGCAGGGGTGCCATCACATTTGTCCACTCGCGTAACCAGTACTGGAGTTGAGGGGGGATGAGGGGGGATGGCATCTCCCCTGAAATAAAAACGCTCAAAATCACCCCCCTGTAAAACTGTCATCCCTCCTTTCCATCCCTTATGTCATTTCATCAATGAATGTGGTTTTACTGCTATTTCAACATTTAGAGTCATCACCAGAAAAATAACTTACAATTTTCACCTGTTTCAAGTAAACTTTCACTTGAAATAAGTAGAAAATCTGCCAGTGGGACAAGATTTATCTTCTTATTACAAGCAAAAAAAATCTTGTTCCACTGGCAGATTTTTCTACTTATTTCAAGTGAAAATCTACTTGAAACAGGTGAAAATTGTTGTTTTTTCCAGTGATGACTCTTGTTTTAACTGTAATAAGATTTTTTTTACTAAAATGAGACATTTTAACTAAAAATAGGACAAATATTCTTATTTTGAGTTTTTGCAGTGATCCATTTTACTTATCCTGTGAAGGACAGAGTCATATTGATAAGTTCAGAAAAGTGTTTTTTATTGTTGTGTTTTGATATATTTGATGTAAGCCCAGTGGATATTTAAAGCTTACAGAAGGCTGCATTTAACTGCTGCTATGTCATTCCTGCAGTATTTCTGCAGGTGTTTTGGTCAGTGCTATTATTTGTAATATATTATATTATTTGTAATCAGCACAAATTATCTGTCCCCATATGATAAAATCCACCATCCCCCCTGATTGTTTTTTACAACTCGAGTACTGCGCGTAACTGATGACTCATCAGAGGTGTATTCTTATTTGTTGAGAGCTAAACCACACAAATCACCACTTACCGTGTTCAACATGCTTGACCTGGCAGTAATGAATGTACTTGTACTGTACAAGACACTCAGTTGTTCTTGGCTCTCCTTGCACAGCGTACTACATGGCGGGTGTTTATTCAGTGTAAGCAGAACACGCAGGTGGTTCCTCCTGTGCAGGTGCATGTTCTATTTGCAAGAAAAATGCTGATCAAAAAGTAAAGACAGCTTTTACAGTATGCTCCAAGACCAAGTTGTGGGAAGTCACCATGGTGACAGATGCTACGTCTTTGTTATATAAATATACAACATGTAACAGGTACAGCAGTTGCACTCAGAGAGTGAGGCTCTGTTTGTGTGGAAGCTTCCCAACTATGAGACAACATGAAGATGGTATTCTAACCCACGTACTTTAATAAGATTTAAAACACAAGTGTCTTTAATTTAAGAATACAGCAGAATAAAAAAGGATAAAAGCATTTAAGTTTGGGGCTTACCTTGAATTAAAAACAAATACCCCCCCCCTACATTTTCCATACATCCATATGTTTCTACAAAAAGATACATTTGATAGGCTGTCCATGTAAATCTGTACCTCTAAATGACTCTGTCCTATAATTACTTTCATTTCTCAAAAGTTTTGTACACTTACACGGCAGTAGACACGGTTAACACAGGAAATGCATTTATTTCAAACAACATTACCAACATCATTTGTAACAAATCGTTGCCTTTGATGGCGGTTTGGGCTGAGAGTCGGTGCACAAAAGCTGCTGACGGAGGGCGAGTTGGCCGGCGATTAGGGTCATGAGTTTCTGTTAAATCTAGCAGAATATACAGAACACAGTCCAGCGAGTTTCTGACATTTAAGAGGCAAATATACTTGCTGTATCCTGCATTCGCGTTGTGAACGGTCCTCGCTCAAGCACCACGCAAGGAGACCGCGTCGTACCAGCGGTAACCGGTTGGGGGCAGTATTGCTGAGCCAGAGTTAGAAAAGTAATATTTCATGGTACCGTATTTTCTGGACTATAAGTTGCTCCGGAGTACAAGTCACACCAGCCATAAAATGCATAATAAAGAATGAAAAAACATATATATACCGTAAGTCGAACTGGAGCATTAGTCGCATTTTTGGGAGAAATTTATTTGATAAAATCCAACACCAGGAACAGACATGTCACCTTGAAAGACAATTTAAAATAAAAATAGAATAGAGACAACAACAGGCTGAATAATTGTACGGTTTGCTTACGTTACATGACACAACTGAGAACGTGCCTCAACTGAATTAAGTACATGATTTTCTTTCTGATAAACAACGAGCTCAATAGCATAAAGCATAAAATCCTTTATCGTTTGTTTCTGCATTTCCGGCGGCCAGAGTGCATTAAGAGGCTCTTTTCCAATAGCAGAACTTACCTTTAGAAGAACTAGAAAATCACTAGAATAAACTAATCTACAGAATCTCGCCACGACAAACAGGACAAGTAGTAATCCAGAATCCTGTATCTTTGTTCCTGTGAGAGAGGGAAGACGTTGGGAGGATGTTCTCACGTGATTTTTATTGACGTACTGTGTTTTGATATGCTTCCATTTCTTTTGTTGTGATACTGTAACTATGTGAAGTAAAAAAGAAAGGGAACAATTCAAGCAGTCCCAACAATATTTTGAGATGTTTGCTCACCCTAAGAGCCAAATCTAATAAGACCTTCACACACACACACACACACACACCCTGAATGATGTGTTTCAGTTTTCACTTCTTATGCAGAGCACACAGAGGCTGTTGCGACAGGCAGACTTCAAAAAACATGACGTGCATCACATACCTGGACATTTGAGCCCGTCCTCGCGGTGAGTTTGTTCAAAGAAAGATCAAGCTTTGAGCAGAGAGACTATGCTCGGTGGCAGGTGGTGTGTTCTACAAAGTAATGTGCCTTACAGCTTTCCAGTAAAGATCAGAGTTTGAACCGATTTAAAATACAGGAGAACTAAAGGATTTGAGTTACCTTGCGCCTTATTTCCTCTCAAGCACATTGCGCAGCGACGCAAAGGCATCTTTATGGCTAACCAGGCGGCGCAACTGCAGTTCTAAGTAAACCACAGCTTCATTTCCTAAGATAAATGACAGGATGTCTCCCATGTGCTGCAGTTCTCCATCCACTGTTAAGATGAATGTTTAACCACACTTGTTATTTCGTTTTTTTATCCCGAAAATTACTCCACCATAGAATAGCCCCAGTCCCCGTTTACATGTAGCAAAAACGTGGTGTTTTCATGCATTTTGGCCGTTCGTTTACACGAAGACGAAGCTCAAAGTCTCCAAAAACAATAATTTCTGAAAACTCCGGCCAAAGTGGAGATTTGCAAAAAAACTCTGTTTTCACGTTTGCTTGTAAAGAGAAGGAAACAGACATTTAGGCTTCAGAACGTCACATTATGCGACAGAACAACACAGTCTCACTCCCGACTCGTCAAAAACCGACGCTTGGTCAGGAGCCTTTAGCGACACCTACTGACGCAAAAGGTACCCATCTTTCTCAGACGCAAGTAGAATACAATTGACTCCAATGTAATCCCGCCTGCGGCTACTGTATATGTGACGCTGAGAGCAGGTGATCAAATGCATATACTTCAATTTAAAAGTGTGGTTTGATGACATTTCTAGGGACAGAAACGTCACCAGCGTCATGTGTGCGACCTGTGTTTACAATTTGTTTGGCCACTGTGAACATGATGGATGCTGATAAAGTAGTGCTGATTTTTACGTTTGTGCAAACACAATATTCCCAGTCAATATTTTCTTGTATTTTACTTGTGTTACTTGAGTGTGACTTTTTTTTTATTTTATTTTTTTTTCCATTTCATTTTTATTTATTTATTTTTTTCCCCGTTTGTTTATTTGTTCCGTCTTGTTTTGTTTTTGTCTGTGTGGACACAGCAAGACCTACTTGCATTTAATTGGACAATTAATATGATACTTGCTGATTGCTTTTTTTTTGTTTGTACATTTATATTGAAATTTAATAAAAATATTGTTAAAAAATTTGATGTTTTTTTCCAAGATTCCGATTGGCTAGCATGACTTTATGCTTCTCGTTACACTGCCCCCTGCAGGTTTGGCTGCTCATAGCACCTTAACAGTGTATTCATGTGGGTTTGTGTAAATGAAGAAATTTTGGTTGGGCGTGAAAAACGATCTGATGTAAATGATGGTACTTTTGAAAACGTAGAGCGGGAAAGCAGCAGAGATGGTAGCTAATGGAGTGAGACAGTAGGTATTGGGATGAGGTAGGAAGGACCTGGTCTCCTCCCCAGCACCTGGAGTCTAAAGCCCCGGAGGGGGCCACAAGTGCAGCTCGGTGCCTGAGGGCGAGTCCTGCATCCACATCTTGTCAGCCATGATTATCCTCCCTGACTGACATGCAGCTGGATAACAACGAGACGGTCTCAGTCAGCGCCGCCGGGGGGCCTGACGCTATAAGATCCTCTCCAGTCTACAGTGATCAGTTCCCATAACAGCAGACATGTGATCGGTTTCCCCCTGACAGCTCCAGTGACCCGTGGTAAATGTTGAGAACAGATACAGTATTTCAGGGGGAATGACTGGTAGACTTGAGAAAATGTTCCGGTACTTTATTGTGCTTTTGCATGCCCTCCTTTTCTCCTCATCGAATGTGTGAAAAAAGTCATTCCAGTCTCTCTCCCAACACATTGAACTCTTCCACTTCAACGGAGCTGATTGATTAGAGACTGCAACAACAAGATTTGATCCCCTTTGGAGCCTTGTTTTCAGCACGGAGGGTTCATCTTGTAAAATGTGGATCGTTCCTGTTGTGCCAAACTAGTTTCATTGTCTAACCCAGGGGTCGGCAACCCGCGGCTCTAGAGCCGCATGCGGCTCTTTAGCGCCGCCCTAGTGGCTCCTGGAGCTTTTTCAAAAATGTTTGGCCTTTTTTCTTTTTTCCTTTTTTTCTTCCTTTTTTCTTTTTCTTCTTTTTTTTCTTTTTTAATCTCGACATTTCAACTTTTTTCTCGAAATTTCGACTTTTTTCTCAAGATTGTACTTCAACATTAATCTTGACATTTAAACTTTTTTCTCGAAATTTTGACTTTTTTCTCAACATTTTGACTTTTTTCTCGAAATTGTGACTTTTTTCTCGAAATTTCGACTTTTTTCTCGAAATTTCGACTTTTTTCTTGACATTATAACTTTTTTCTCGACATTTCGACTTTTTTCTCAAGATTTTACTTCAACATTAATCTTGACATTTCATTTCATAACTAATATAGAAACATGCAGCATGTGTTGCCTTCATTCTAAGGCTGATACAAGACTTTTCATTTTTTGCGGCTCCAGACATATTTATTTTTTGTGTTTTTGGTCCAATATGGCTCTTTCAACATTTTGGGTTGCCGACCCCTGGTCTAACCCAACTCAGGTTTGCTGTTTTAACCTAACTTGGCAACTTCCAACACTTATATGAAGTACAGATTCACATCGAACACTTGCCGAGTGTCACGAGAGACTGGAACCATAGTTTCAAAGTGAAATATCTGACAAACCCAAGGTGCTACACAAGTGCCAGATCTCCTAAACGTAAATCTCACAACTTGTTCCTGAGGGGTGACATTTTTCTGAAGTTTACAATGAACAAGGAGTAGAAATTACAGCACATTGAATGGCCGCTGGTTTCATTGACTGGTTTATTTGACTTCTTTGAATATTTGCCACTGGCAGATTTTTCTACTTATTTCAAGTGAAAATCTACTTGAAACAGGTGAAAATTGTTGTTTTTTCCAGTGATGAGTCTTGTTTTAAGTGTAATGAGATTTCTTTACTAAAATGAGACATTTTAACTAGAAATAAGACAAATATTCTTGTTAAGTTTTGTGTTTTGATGTATTTGATGTAAGCCCAGTGGATATTTAAAGCTTACAGAAGGCTGCATTTAACTGCTGCTATGTCATTCCTGCAGTATTTCTGCAGGTGTTTAGGTCAGTGCTATTATTTGTAATATATTATATTATTTGTAATCAGCACAAATTATCTGTCCCCATATGATAAAATCCACCATCCCCCCTGATTTTTTTTTACAACTCGAGTACTGGATGTACCTGCGATGAAAATTACAGGCCTCTCTTATGTTTTTAAGTGGGAGAACTTGCACAACTGGTGTCTGACTAAATACTTTTTTGCCCACACTGTATATTGAGAGTTACAGAGTAAGAGTGGCTGGAAAACAGCGTCGCTAAACACATTACACATGTGGGGCCCAACATCGTAAGCAGTAGAACTGAAAATATCAGCATTTACAAGCTCATTTGCTAATCAAGAGATCAGATCATTAAAAGAAGTGAAAACCCAGAGGACCGCTCTCGCTAACAGGGAATGTTTACCAGAATGAGAAAGCAATCAGTGCATCGAGCACAGAAACTCAGTCTGCTTCGTGTTAATGAATTTCTTCCACTTGACTAAGTAGCTATTCTACTACTGCTAATAAGTGGCCAGGAGATTCTATTTAGTTTAGCTTTTTCCATCATAATAACAATTCCCTAAAGATTGGCACAGTTGGACAAGAGTAACGCGGTAGAAATAAAAGGCGAGGAACCAGATCAAGGGACCCAGACTGCAGGATGAGAATTTAGCTCAGAGGAAAACACAGTAGAGCACCTGCAGCAATAAAAAAGGACACTCAAGTCACAATCTGTAAGAAACCTTGCAATTAAAACTCAAATGTGCTGCATCGTGTGTTGATTCTTAGTGGTTTTGTAGAACAGATAAAAATGATGGATGCTGTACTCATGGAAACGTCTTTTTTTTGGTTCATGTCTATGCAATTTACCATATTATTTCTATACCTTGCATTTATGGCGTCATATGTTCTCATATGAATATGAGTCTGCTCTTCATTAAGAGAGAGCAGAAAACACGGCAGAATTTGCTTTTATACGCGAGAAATCCAGAAGCCTTTGCTTTGAAGACCAATGTGTCTCAGCTGCTTTTTATAAACCTTCAACAGAGCTTCATGATGATGCGCAAATGAAGAGATGGAAATGGACATGAAAGGTGAAAGTCAAATCTGTTAAGTGATGGCCTCATTGGGACTGAGATGACACCAATGTGGACTGAGATGGTGTTGCTTTAAGGACATCTTTAACCTCATCACTCTGGATGTGTCATACCTAATACAGTACATGAATTACTAAGACCTCTGCACCACACTCAATCCAAAACAATAAATAGCTAAATAGAAATAAAATAAATAAAATCAAAATATCCAATGTATTCAAAGTGACGTAATAAAAATTATTATTTAAAAACTTAGACATTTTTTTTTTATTTCAGGCTTTAAAGGGGTTGAAGTGACACAATTGAGTCTTCTGATGTTAAAATATTTCCAATTTTTTTTCAAGTATTTGATTACTTAAGAAAGTGTCTTGTAGTCGCCTGTACAAGAGCAGGCAGGCGGAGCAGCAACGGGATGACCGGGGGGGGGGGGGGCACCGCAGGCCAGCACGCAGCTCCCAAAGCTCCGCCTGCAAACATACACAAAAGAGAAAAAAAGGGGGGCCGGCACAAGAAACTACAGGAGTGATGGACAAAAATGATAGCTATGGGATACTTATAATAAATAAAAATGGAAATGGAGAAGAGAGGAAGGGAAGAGGAGAGGAGAAGAAGGGTGAGAGGCACCGCCCAGTGGATCATGTCGGTGCCCCCATGCAGCATAAGCCTATAAAAGCATATCTACCACGAAGCTATATTTGAGACTAACTATTATAGTTTTGTTCTATAGCTGCAACTATGACTACTGACTCTAACACACTAGAGTTTACACTACCTAGAGATTTACCAACACCAGCTAGAGCTTTACTAAACACTAACTATAGGCTTTACTAAACAGAAAGGTTTCACGTTTAGTTTTAAAGGTAGAGGTGGTGTCAGCCTCCTTAACCCAGATTGGAAGTTGGTTCCATAGTAATGGTGCCTGATAGCAGAACGCCCGCCCTCCAAATCTACATATGGATACTCTAGGAACTACGAGTAAACCTGCACTCTGAGAGCGGAGAGCTCTGCCAGGAACATAAGGCACTATCAGGTCTTGCAAATAATGCGGAGCTAAGCCGTTTTGGGCTTTATATGCAAGCAATAAAATTTAAATTGGATTCTGAATTGTACGGGTAGCCAATGGAGCGACGCTAACACTGGAGAGAAGTGGTCTCTCCTGCTGATTCCTGTCAGTACTCGTGCTGCTGCACTTTGGATCAGCTGGAGCCTATTCAGCAAATTACTTGGACATCCTGCTAATAACATTCCCTCTTTGAAACAAAGAACCAGTCTGGTTCCTTTAAAGTTGACTTTGATCTCCAGTGGACTTTGCTAAAAGATAGAGATGCGAGTGAATGACTGTTGTTGGTTGACCCAAGGCGTTATTAGCAATGCTGCCACCAGCTTGGTTAACTGGTTTGTGGCTTTTGGACACGTCTGTGAGACATCGCATAAAAACCAGCTCCACCAGTCTGCAATTAGTTTGGCATGTTCTACAACCGTGGAAATGTTCATGGTTAAGGGGTTTCAGCAGTAACAAAGGGTTGTACTGGAAAATAAAGAAATTGCCACAATGCATGGATTAAATAAAATTATACCCCAAGCAAATGAAAACAAAAAACTATAAGAATGGGGGAAAAAAAGAGAGACTTAACTAAAATCTTTATAAAATAGGGCATTTAGCATGGAAATGGCTGAATGAGTGGGGTACCAAGACCATTTCACAGGAAGGATTTTTTTTAAGAAGTGAATGGGTAAGTAACGACTAAATAAGTACATAAGGAGAACAAAAAAGAAAGAGATTCCCATTTACTCTAAACTTTAATGAATTGAAGTATCGTACGTTTCTTTGGCTCCGGCCCCATCAGTTGCAGGAGCCAACGGATGAGATGTTGATTTGTAACTCATGGCTTCCTTGTGTGGCAATGCTGTTTTGTACACTACCATTTAATAAAGCATACATCACATACAGTGATTTATGCTTTATTTAGCACAGTCTATGATGATATACGGAGCCATTTATCCAACACCTGTTTGCAGCAACCAGGTGCCCCATGCAGTAACCTCTGCTCTGGCCTGATGTTGCACCTGAACCAGACCAGAACCAGAACATCCAGAAATGTAACTGTGTGTTGGTTCAAAGTTTCAAATATTTCACAGTTTGTTTCGGTTCTGGTTTTATTTTGAAACCTGTGTCTTTGTGTTTCAGTTTTGTCTTGACATTTCTTGTTCCCATCTGCCCTGATTGTCTGCACCTGTATCTCGTCAATCCTTCTGTGTATATCTGGTCTTGTCTTTCCCTTGCTCCCTGCTGGTCCGTACTGTTTCTACCCTCTTTGTGTCCTGTCAGGTTTTTGGATTTTGGCTCTTGTGTTTCTTTTCTTCAACCCTGCTTTGCAGCGCTTTTGGTTTTGTTTTTGGGATTAATAAATCACCATTTTTTGGAATTTCTGCTTCCTGCTCTCCTGCATTTGGGTCCCATCAACAGTGCAATGTGACAAAACATGTTAACAACTATGAAACTAGTGCACAGGGTTTCTAGTGGGGATCATATTAATGAGTTTGATTATAACTGGTTTCAAGGTAGCAGACAAATCTCCAAAGTTGGGGGAAAAAAAGGGAAACTTGAGTGCTGATTGATTGAGTTGGGTGTACTCCCATGACCTCAGCTGTTGGGTGTAAGGTGGCAATTGGACCAAATCATTCTGTGTCTTGGCAGCAAATATATTGACAAAATTATTATATTTTCACATTAGTCTTGTGTCTTTCAAACTGTCTTCAAATGTCTTTCCATGGCACAATTTGTGTCAGCAACCAAATGGGTGCATTGTTTTTTTTTTATTCACAATATCTGGCTTTATTTGACTATGACCACGTTCGATCCCAAATCTTACCATGAAACCTAAGAAGAGCTTTTATGTCAGCAACCTAACCTCCCAGCCAACAGAGGGACCCAGTGAGCTAAATAAAGGAACAGTTCTATTGTGCTGCTTTAAGAGAGTTGGGACCTATTTCAGTGTAGATTTTGTCAAAACGTTGAGTATGCTCAACCTGAAAATGAGGTAAACTCTCTTTTCTGTTTCAAGTTATGATGTAGTCTAAATCCCAGAAAAGGGTAATAGTGGAGCGGCTAAGAGTGGATTTTAGGCAGAATCGTGCATTTGGTGATATAGGCATGAAAATTGGCATTAGCAGTGTCCATGGGTCACTTGACAAGAAAATTGTCCCAGCCACTTGAAATTTCAAGTTGGTGACCATTTTTCAAGATGGCCGCCACCTTGGTCGATCAATTAAGTGATGTAATTGTTTGGTTGGTGATATAGGATTAAAAATTGGCATGAGCAGTCTCCATGGATCACTTGACGAGAAAATTGTCCCAGCCACTTGAAATTTCAAGTTGGCGGCCATTTTTAAAGATGGCCGCCACCTTGGTCGATTAATAAGTGATGCAATTGTTTGGTTGGTGATATAGGCATGAAAATTCATGCTTGTATCACCAAATGCACGATTATGTGACTTATCTGCTCCACTATAACTCAAGGTTCTTACAGATTGTCAGGTTACTGTTACCATGGTAATTTAGCTGTAAACATAACCTAGTCGACAGTTTGTCTTTGTCTCCTCACTTCATAAAACTCGTACAGGATTTATACCGTCAGGGAATTTATCCTGTATCACATATTTTGGAGATGTCTGTAAACAAGGGCATATCCTGTCATTAAAGAAGAATGGAGCATTTGGAAAGTTAAGACTTAGATTGTTTGATGTACCTTGATTTTCTTTTTTAAACCTTTGTTCTGCACAGTTAAATCGCCTCAAACATACTGGATGGTTAATTCACATCGACATTTCAAGAAGAGTCTCAGAGACAGCAAATTTAACTGAGACAGCTTTTTGTTTTGTTTTAGATTGTTATTTGTGAGAGAATAATGGATCTTAATTATAAAAAGGTTACCAGGGGACCCCGGGGGGGCTAGGTGTGTGTGTTTGTTGTCAGGGCTTTGCTTGTGGTGGGGACCTGAGGGATCTTCCCAAGGAAGATTTGATGCAAGCTTTTTTTATTGTCTTTGTAATGTTTTTTTTAGTCTATACATTTTAAATGATTAATTACCGCACTTTCCGGACTATAAGCCACTACTTTTTCGCTTCGACCCCTGTAGCTTTAACAACAATGCAGCTAATTTATGGATTTTCACGTGCTAACGAGCTTCATGCTGCCAATACATTTAGCTGGCGGGCACCTGAGGCTTATAGATCTAACCCTCATTCCCAGTTTTTTCCGATCAGAATTGATTTTTGTTTAAATGTGCTTGGCCTATGTGCATGCTGCATCAATGAGCATCAATGCCGAAATCTGCATGGATGCTGAAAAAATGCATCTTCTACTGCAGA
This sequence comes from Cololabis saira, assembly GCF_033807715.1. NCBI lineage: Eukaryota > Metazoa > Chordata > Actinopteri > Beloniformes > Belonidae > Cololabis > Cololabis saira. Next base: position 16,837,699 of record NC_084603.1, read on the forward strand.
AGCGCATTAAAGCCTTGTTTTTGATTCATTCTCATTGTTATGATGGTAACAGATGAGAAATTACAGCGGAGTGTGCAACCAAACGTTAGGGTACACCATACACCACAGCGGTGTTGCCAGGGCAACGGAAACATAGACAACACACTTGTTTACTAAAGATGATAAACAATAAGGTCTATACATTAGAAACTTTAGAGGTATTAATGAGAAACAAAGGCTTGTGGCTCGCATGTTTCAGCTGCAAAAATCAGTCCGCTCCTCCTTCGTCTTTTCATATAAAGCAGAGGAAGCCTTTCTTGTCTTGTGGAGCTAAATGTCAACGATATCAGCGGTGACTGCTTCTAATCTGAACTATTTCTATCCTGCCTCCATCAACTCCCCCACTTCAATATGGTGTTACATAATGCTTATTTTTTTTGTTGTTGGTACAAATGACATGCTGACAGGTATCTGATGCACAGACATCCTGTTCCAGAGGACTGTTGCATCCACACGGAAGTCTGATACAAAACACTTGTAGTTATGAAAGCAAACCATGAAATCAGATCTTTGCAAAGTCAGTATTCTATTAGGGTTGGACACTAGTGTAGTGTGAACTTTCAGCATCACATCCATTCATCCACAACCCACAGCTGCTTAAATATGTAGCCCTGTTTACTTCTGTTTTGGGTTTTGTGTTTGGCACTTCTAAATGTTTGACAGTTCAGTCAGAAATCTCTCTCTCGGCCATTCCCCTGTGGCCGATTGCCCTGTTAAAGCTCGGTTCCTCTACCAGAGGCCTGGGGGTTCTTTGCTCCTCTGGACCGAGATCTCTGATGTTTTTCTGGGATCTGCTGGAGTCACTCTCCCAGCTTGGAGGACACAGTGCCAAGTGCCAACTACTATGGGCACTACTGCTTTTTCACCTTCCAGATTTTCTATACAGCCTTCTTTCAACCCTCTGCCTTTCTCCAGTTTCTTGTGTTCCTTCTTGATATTGCTTTCGTCAGTCACCACTGCTTTCTCCTGGAGTTTGTTGACCACAACTATGTCCGATTGGATAGCCATCACCAGTTTATCCCACAGGATCTATGCTTTTTTCATTCTCCACCACCCATGAAGGTAACTCCCACCTTGACTTTGGGACTTCCAACCCATTCATTGCCAATGTTTCTGTACACTATACCGGTTGTAAATTGGTTGCGGTGGTGTGGTAGACTCTTGTGCTCAAGGCCCTTTATTGCGCTGTTATGATTATTGCCTCCGCACCATCCTTCAGTCCAGTCTTTTCCAGCCGCTGGCAGGATTTCTTAACGTGAGGCACTTTTTCCTTCTGACAATTGGTTTATCTTTCCATGATGGTTCCCCCTCCACATCTCCGTCCTTGTTGGACACTTAGTAGCTTATCCTTAGGGGCCATCTTCTTGATGTATTCCTTGATGTATCTTTGTCATTTCACCCAGGATGGTGGCTTTGATGCTCGCCGAAGCTCAACCATCCATGACCTCCCTACTTCTGTTTTATGTAGTCTCATGGTGTCGGACTTGAAATCATTCATGCATCGTGAGGAACTTCCTCGTCTTGATGATCTCTAAGATGTATGTCGCTGGATAAAAGTGTCTGCTAAATGACAGTAGAACAAAACGTTTTACTGTCCTAACATGATCTAAAGGGGTTTCCATTTAAATAGACTAAACATCTTCAGGTCTGAGCTTCGATGAAAGGACTAGATGGCACAATCCCCCGGGACTATGCATGGCAGGGGCGTCCTCTTCCCTGAGCCAAGCTTGCGCCTGACTGCATACCTGAGTGGAAGAGGAGTTGCTGCTTTACAGCCATACTTAGCCCCTGGGACACATCGTCAGTTGTGTCCTCAGATCATGGGGCGTTTCGGCCAATTATCACAAGACGCCCTCAGCCGAGGCAGGCCCACCACAGGTTGATCAGACCCGGGTGTGTGTCCTAGGGTTAAGCATTTGGCTTAGCAGCACAGATGCTGTCACTGCTCTTCATCCACAGCCAATGGCTCGTTCTCTCGGCAGTGTTGGCCAGCTCTTTGATGGCCTGTCTGTGAGTGTGTCCCCTGATTCCGACCTCCCTAAGGAGTTTCGCTGTCGAGCTGGCCACAAAACCCCTACAACCAACCTCGCCTTCCAGCCCCTGTCCTCTGCCTCAGCCGCTAGGTTGGAGTAGCAAAGTTTCTGGCGTTCATACGCTTCTTCAACGGCATCCTCCCAAGGAACTGTCAGCTCAATGATGTAGACGAGCTTGAAGGTGGTGGACCATAGGACAAGGTCTGGACGTAGGGTGGTCGTTGCGATCTCCGGGGGGAAAATGAGCCTCCGATCCAGGTCAGCCTGCATTTGCCAGTCTCTGGCTGCATTCAATGGGCCCAGGTCAGGGTGTAAAGCCCTTGCTCTCTGCTTTTCCCCCTCCCGAACAAACCATGGTGGGTGTTGCCGCACATCCTGGTTTTTGGTGGGCTGGGCGTTGATGGAAACCCTCTTGCACTCGAGCTTATCAGCCAGACATCTGAGGACCTGGTTGTATCTCCATGTATATCTGCCTTGAGTGAGGCTGGTTTTACAGCCCACCATAATGTGCTTAAGTGTTGCTGGGGTCATACACGCTGGGTCCTTTCCAAACCATTGTTGAAGGTCTATCTCAGTGGTTCGCTCTAAAGCCAGGGATGGTCACAACCTGATATCAGTGGCCTCCATCTCTTTTTGCGGCCTTTTACTATATCAGGGTGTACCTTATTACTGCTAGGGCATACGTGTCGATGGTCCGGACTGTGTTCTTTCGAGTCAGCTGGCTCATCAGGATCTGCCTGACTCTTTTCAAGTACTTGGCTGTGGCCGACTTCCTTGCAGCCTCCTCATAGTTGCCATTTGCTGAAGGAATCCTCATATTTGTAGCTATCATGAACCAAAGCAGAAAAAAAGGTTTTACTAATATAACTGAAAATGTGTCAGGAAGCACAAACAATAACCATCTTTATCATTTACAATGAAAACTCTGAGTTAGAAAGGTGTCAAAAATGATCAAGGTTACTTTCCTCTTAAAAGGTGACTTTTTTGCCACTGTTTCTACCTGCCATTGTTTATGTAATAATTAAAATAACATTTGTCTGCCTTTCGCTGTACAACATTAGTCACCGTCTGATGTGAGTCATTTTTTCACCTTTTGATGATATTACACTGCTGCCAGTTTGTGATATTTTTGTAGATTAAAATACCAGTACCAATAAGAATACGCAGATTAGTGAGTAGAAGCTTTTGTAACCAATCTGTACTTTTTTCTAGTATCATGTGTTTGTCTGGGACAGCTGTTAAAGGAACAATAAAGCTGTCATTAGAGCAGACTCCTTCGTTTGGTGACCGTAGTGTATCTCGCTCATGGTGTACTTTAGTAATACATGCGTGTTTATCATGTATGTGAATCACTGTTTCAACATAAAATTCAAATAACCAGCTGTATTATATTCTAAATAAAAGGCAGATATTATCATCTTTGGTTCTTGCTGCATTCCTCCAGCTTCTCTGTGCCTCGAGTTTCACTGATTCTGGGTAACAAGTGAAGCCTACGATGTTTCCATGCTTAAGGAAGACTGTCCTTGCTGTTACAAAACACAGATTTATACACTCTCAGTGAAACAGGTTTCATATGCTAGCTCCTAACAATAATCAAAAGTAGGTATTCAAGCAAATATAAAAGGTTTCCAACAGGAAATTGTATTTCATTTAATTTTCAACTCGCATTCATGTGACTGTTGCATGATGGATTTTCCTTTTATGGAGGTTGTGCACTGTCATGACAGTAGTTGGTATTTCAGGTTTAGAGTCATCAAGATGTGGCTGTAACATACATAAGATGTATAAGCCTTAGAATGAAGGGAAATGGCGAAAGACGAAATGTTGAGAAAAAAGTCGAAATGCCAAGAAAAAAGTCAAAATTTCGAGAAGAAAGTAGAAATGTTGAGAAAAAAGTAGAAATGTCGAGATTAAAAAGGAAAGGAAAAAGGAGGAAAAAAAAGAAAAAAAGAAGGAAAAAAAGAAAAAAAGAGAAAAAAAGGGAAAAAAAGAAGGAAAAAAGGAGGGAAAAAAAGGTCAAACATTTTTGAAAAAGCTCCAGGAGCCACCAGGGCGGCGCTAAAGAGCCGCATGCGGCTCTGGAGCCGCGGGTTGCCGATCCCTGTTTTAAATGGTGACACTGGATTACGTAGATTGATTTAGAGGAAATCATGTAGCGATGGGTTATTGATGTGAAGGGAATGAGGGAGTTAAAGCATGGCTATACTTACAAAAGGGGCAAAATTCAGCAGCTTAAAGAAAACAAAAAAAATACAAAAAAAACTTGCCATGTCTGCCCGTGTCGGGACTTTGTTCCGTCCGCTTCTAACCCGAATATTCCTGCTGTTAATGTCTATAAGGAATATCATTAACGCAAATATTTAATGCCAATTATTGGTATTTTAAGCTTCTTGTTTTTGGTCTTTTTAAAGGAGCTTGAGGCAGGATTTATGAAAAAAATTCGTAAACGTTTTAATTTTTCTAGTAATAATGTCAGATGAAGCGTTCCAAACCAAAAAGAATGAGCCCTCTAGTGCAGTGGTCCCCAACCTTTTCTGTACCGCGGACCGGTTTAATGTCTGACAATATTTTCACGGCCCAATCTAAAGGTGTAGCTGATAAAAACTAAATAAAATGACCGGCATTAAAAACTGTGGTATTTTCGCTATATTAGTAGTAGTAATAATAATAATAATAATAATAATAATAATAATAACAAAACATCATTTTTGAAGAAATAAAATGAAATAATGGAAAATGTAAATTACCTATAATATCAGTGTTTCTATAAATGTGTTTTTATGTTTGTTTTCTCATTAACGTTATTTAAAGCCGGGCTTTAATTTTATTGTTCTATATTAAAGCGACACTACGTAACTTTTCCACCTTAATATCATATTTCCAGAGTCATTGTGATGGTACATCAACTTCCAACAGGTTTAATGAACCTCTGTCATGGTCTGAGGGGTCTGTATCGCCTTCACTGGCACTATGTAACTTTGAGGAGCATGGTAGGAACCCTGCCACACTAAAAAACTACAAATCGTTACGACTTTGACTGCTTTACGGCATACGTCACTTCCCCCTCCTTCCCGATTCGTAGTCGAGACGAAAATGGGCGGGGCTTGGAGCGCAGAGCTCAGGAGAAGCTGGTAACCCGTTGCGGCTGCAGCAGCTCCACATATAACAGACGTGGGGAAAAGATCCTAATGGTTTAACTTTTCAACCGTTTCCTGCTCGGAGGCAGAACCAAGCAGGCCAAGTATCTGATATAACAAAGTAAAAGAGTGAAAGAGTCGTCGGCTCGCTTTGGATCGCGGCTGTAACGACCAAACACCGGCTTCCACACAGTAAAGCCTGAATTATGGTTCTGCGTTAAATCGACGCAGAATTACGGCGTAGGGTACGTGGCGACGCGCAACGTACGGTGCGTGTCGCTCTGCGTCGATTTAACGCAGAACCATAAACAGCCTTAAACCACAAACACTCACGCAGACCGGGTCGGATCAAAACACGGGTTTTATTCCCCACTTCTCCAGCTAAACGCAGTTGCTGGCCAGCTCTCTGCGGTGCAATTAACCCCAATCTTCAGATAAAACTAGTTTGTTGAGGAAAAAATATTAACTCTTATTTGTAGCTGCAGAGGAAAAAAATAATCTCACGAGGAAAACAAAAATATTGCTCACGCCTCGGAGCCTCTTCAACATAATATAGCAGTCAAAAAAAAAGAAAAGAGAAGTAAGAGTGATACAAAACATGTACTGTATGTTGTACTATTATACAAATTTATTGAAACACATGGCTCTTCAGTAAGATTTCATATGGATCCAGACCGTTAATAATCATTATTTTCTCCATATACCGCTCCCTGGCTTCCTTGTTTAAGGTATCCTGGTAAAATCCAGTTCCTTTCCAGCAGTTTAACATATTTTTTTTTGCGTTCCTTCTGTTCACTTGGTGAAACAGAAAAGCGTCCTGTCTCCTCTCATCAAAACAAATGCAGCGACGGGACAGGATCTTTCCGGCAGTACGCGCTGGTGCTCATGGGAAACGTAGTGTTCTTTCTGGTAAAGCACTACCGCTTTTGTCCCAAAGATGCCGCCAAACTCAGAAAAGCTGAAAGTTACGTTGTGCTGCTTTAAGTAGACCGATATTTAGTGCTTTTATTTTGAAGGCGTCTCGCCCAGACCTTGTAAACATCCGGCGCTTCGGACTTTAACGGTAAAAGTTTAACGGCAGTAGAAAGTGTGTCTAAAGACTAAACTAGTGTCTGGAATGCTAAAGTGGAGCCTAACTGACACAAAAAGCACCTGCTGATGAGGATTTGTGCAAATTTTATACTGTATTTATGTCCAGCTTGAGTTTGGTCGCTCATGTATTGGTAGCTTTATTGCCAACCGAGCGAGCAGCTGCGTCGGTCTGTAACTATTTATTTTATTTTATTCCTTGATAGCTCTTACGGTGTGTTTGCAGTGTATTTACATCCAAGGAATAACATTGTGAACCATCAGTTTGAGAGTCATCCATCATCAGTCGGGGATTCTACAGAAATAATTTTTTAATTAAAATTTTTTTTTTTTTTTTTTTTTTTCCATATTTTTTTTTTTTTTTTCTCTCTGTGCGGCCCGGTACCAAATGACCCACGGCCCGGTACCGGGCCGCGGCCCGGGGGTTGGGGACCACTGCTCTAGTGTATCTCTCCGTTGCCTTGAACAGGCTGTGTGCTGCAAAATGTGATGCAATTCCGGGCCGGAGTTTCCCGCGCTGTCCTGTGTCCTGCATGCACGTTCTCCCCGTTCTCCCGTGCCGGCTTCGCTGTTGGCTGCAGTACCCCCGACGGCCGTCGTGGCGAAGGGTGGCGCTAGAGAGTCTAATTTCCAAAAAGGAGCCTCATGCTCCTTTAAGTGTTTATATGAGAAGAAACGGGTAATATTTCACACCACATGGCATGAAATGACATCCCATATGAATAGATGCATTATAAGAAACGATGAGAGAAGGTATAATCAGGTGAGTCAACCTATGCTCCTTTACTAATGACGACACCATTTTTTAATTGCAAGAAACAGCAAGGTACCATATCATGTTAAGATTAAAATGAGATTAAAATCAAATGTATCAATGTTTCTGCATGATAATAACCCTTAAAGCGTTCCATCGTTATAAAGCAGCACGTATTGACTTGAGCACAGTCTCGTTGTCACGTTCCCATGTAATACTAGCTCCTGGCTATGAATTAATTATGTTATTCTTAATGGATTACAACCCTGTGGCCATACAATAATACCTAGTTTCCACATGTTATTTCATATCCTTGCAATCCAGCATGTTTTACTTGAACCACTCGACAGGCTTATTTGAATATATTCAATTCAGTTCAAAATGACTTTATTAATCCCGGAGGGGAAATTAAATATATAGAGGCAAGTCAATTAGATGAAAGGAACATAGACATAATATCTATGAATAGTAGGGGTGTAACAATATATGGTGCCACGAAATTTTGCGATACAAAAACGTCACGATACGTGTCGTGGAGGTGACAAACTGTAGCGCGATATTGGATTATTAATATTAATAGCCTATATTGTGTTGACTAGTGACACGCAGAGTATTTGTGCCGACCGCGCCTCTACCCGCGGACCAAAATCTTCCTCCGCTCAGAAGAAACTAGTACCGTTTTGAGCTCTGAACTTTTACTTATGTAAGGCTGGTGTAGAGTTAAGCCTTACCTTATTAAATTAAACCTTTTTGGGGTGGTGAGTAGGATAAACACGGGGAAACTTCTGCTGAGTTCCAGTGTACTTTAATGTCCCTCAACAGTGTAGGATTTTAGAACATCAACACAGCACCTAGTGCCGTACTGTGGCGTATCACTCCGCCCAATCTAAAACAGACTAATCACTACAGATAAACTGACTAGTGTCATTATAGTCCCTGATTTACATCAGAATATAAAGAATATATTTATAAAATAATGAACCCTGAATTACCAAAATAAACCTCTTAACAAAAATAAATATCCTCTTACACTTATAAGGTGAGCATGAATCAATCTTTTTTATGATGTAAAATCGTATGTATTTATTTACTTTTATTTATTTATTTAATTTTAGTTGTTAAATTTCTGGAAAGGAAAAAAGTAAAATCATGCATGAGAGAAACTATTCAGTTTGTGGCAAAATATTTGTACTAATATTTGTACTATGAAACGGAAGATGCATAATGCAAACCTGACATTTACTTTTAGTTCAGTTTGTGGAAAATGGTTGGTCTGGCTTTCTCTTTAAAACTTAAACAGTTATAAAGCATTACTGTCAGGGTTTGACACTTCCCCCCCCGTTTTTGAGTTTCAGTTCTGCCCCTCCTGTTTCCCATCTGCCCTGATTGTCTGCACCTGTGTCTCGTTACCCCCTTGTGTATATCTGGTCTTGTCTTCCCCTTGCTCCTTGTTGGTCCGTACTGTTTGCTCCCTCTGTGTTTTTCCTGAGCCCAGTTTTGATCCCTGTGTAAAGCTTTAGTTTTTTGTATCCTGCCAAGCAGCGCCTTTCGTTACTTTGAAATAAATCTTGCTTTTTTGCCAACTCCTGCCTCCTGCCTCCTGCTCTCCTGCGTTTGGGTCCTCAACAAACCACACCCTGACAATTACAAACTGTAACAATAGGGCAAACGCACAGCATTGTTTTGTATTTTGTGTCTTTCAAATAAAAGACAATTTTTTTCCAGTCATATGTTCCTCATTCAAGGTTGTTAAAAAAATACTGCTATAATCTCGTATCGTTATCGTGACCTCAATATCGTGTATCGTTACACCCCTAGTTTATATACATACAACAGTCTTGTTCTATTCTTTTTTCCCCCTTTGCCTTTTCTGCTCCCTTTCCATAAAATAAGTGTCTACTGGCTTTGACCGTGATTAGTTGCAGGTAACAGTTGGTGTGGCGATTATGAATTAACGGTGAAAACACTGTGCAGTCTTCAACAAAGACAAATGAATCTGCACACTTACCATATGCCTACCATATGCTTTCTAAATGTATGTTATAACTTTATTTATCTGTATTATATATTCTGTCGTGTGTACTATATGACAATTAAGAATGTTGTGTAAACATAAATTCATATTAAAATTTTAAATTAAGTGATTTCAGTGTTTTTTGTCAAGATGAATTGGCACTAACCTTAAAAAAAAATGATGTGGTGCAACCATGATTCATATTAAAATACATTTCCTTAACATCTTGAGAGTTGAAGTTTTCAGTATTATATAAAAATCGTTGTTTTTTTAATGGTGGCGCCACATGATATTTCATAAAATGGACATCAGTCAAACTTTGTTTGTATATTATGATGGAAATATAAATACAAATGTGTTGCAATCTTACACACTACAAGACATTCCGTAAATCATGTCAGATAGGGCAGAAGATTGATTTAAATACATTTAGAGTGACATTTTGATACTTAAAACAACAACAAAATCCCAAATAACTAGTATTTTTTGTAAAATTAAAATGAGTCCCTATGTGGGACAGTTAGTTCATATATATGGTATTTGTTTTATCCATTTAAACCTTTTTTGAATTGAAAAAAAAAATCTGTTTTTCAGAAAGTATAGGCGTCACATCATTGACCCAATGCCAGTAGACACTTAAAAAAAGAAAAAAAAAGGGGGAAAAAAGAATAGAACAAGACTGTTGTATGTATATAAACTAGGGGTGTAACGATACACGATATTGAGGTCACAATAACGATACGATATTATAGCAGTATTTTTTTAACAACCTTGAATGAGGAACATATGACTGGAAAAAATGGTCTTTTATTTGAAAGACACAAAATACAAAACAATGCTGTGCATTTGCCCTATTGTTACAGTTTGTAATTGTCAGGGTGCGGTTTGTTGAGGACCCAAACGCAGGAGAGCAGGAGGCAGGAGTTGGCAAAAAAGCAGGATTTATTTCAAAGCAACGAAAGGCGCTGCTTGGCAGGATACAAAAAACTAAAGCTTTACACAGGGATCAAAACTGGGATCGGGAAAAACACAGAGGGAGCAAACAGTACGGACCGACAAGGAGCAAGGGGAGGACAAGACCAGACATACACAAGGGGGTAACGAGACACAGGTGTGAACAATCAGGGCAGATGGGAAACAGGAGGGACAGAACTGAAACTCAAAAACTGGGGGGAAAGTGTCAAACCCTGACAGTAATGCTTTATAACTGTTTTAAAGAGAAAGCCAGGCCAACCATTTTCCACGAACTGAACTAAAAGTAAATGTCAGGTTTGCATTATGCATCTTCAGTTTCATACAAGTACAAATATTTAGCCACAAACTGAAGTTTCTCTCATGTATTATTTGCCTTTTTTCTTTTCCAGAAATTTAACAAAAAAAAATCAGTTTTTCAGAAAATATAGGCGTCACATCATTGACCCATATATATATATATATATATATATATATATATATATATATATATATATATATGCATGAAGTGAAATAAGTAGTAAGATACATCAGAAAGTGGGGAGGAAATTTAGAATATAAATCTTTGTAAGTTTTTTCCTTCTCTTGGAAAACTGACCTTTTCTTCCTCTCACCAATCTTCCTTCGTAATAAATCCTCCCTTCATGAATCTTAGATCTGTGGCCAAACAAAGAAAAGCCAAAGAATGCCAGTTATGGTCAGACAAATCCCTGCCCCTTCAACAGAACCAAAACGGTTACCGGTATGTTCGATAAATCCCTTATTCATGTCTCAAGACTTTAGTTTATATAAAATACAGGTTTTGCATTCATTTTTCCTTTCCATCTTTATTCAATTAATGTGCCAAAGGGTTTCTAAACTACTATCTAAGAGCTCCAGAGACTAAAAATACACTGCGCTCATATCTCGCTACTAAATAGAGGGAAATCATGAGTTTATCTCTTTACTTGTCCTAACAAATAATTGGCGTTGCATTGCTATGCTGGAAGCCTTCAGTGTACTCCAAATGCAGCACGCACATATCTGATTTTTCTGCAGAGTGAAAAGAATATGACATTTCCCTGCTTATCTAGCCGTTTGCAAGTTAACTGCAGTAATTCTACTGATTTACGGTGAAAGAGATAATTGTAGAAAATGTCATAGACAAAAAAATACCTGTCAGTGCTTATTGTGTTGCAATAATTTTGATAACTTTTCCCAGCAGAAACCAAGCTTTAATTATAGCCTCATTTTAAAAAGATGACACAAATGTCCTTTTGAAAAGAAAAACTAAAAGAGGAATAATGGAAGTGCAAAGCAAGATGTGTGAGCACAACAGAAGACTAATTAGTGACATTAGTGACATTACACTGTACAGATTCCTTGCATGGATACAGTCAGTACTGGAGTTGAGGGGGATGAGGGGGGATGAGGGGGGATGGCATCCTTCCTGAAATAAAAACGGTAAAAATCATCCCTCCTGAAATAAAAACGGTCCAAATCATCCCCCCTGTAAAACTGCCATCCCCCCTTTCCATCCCTTATGTCATTTCATCAATGAATGTGGTTTTACTGCTATTTCAACAATTAGAGTCATCCCCCCTCCCCCACTATAGATACACTTCAGGTGGAGCTTTGTTTGGTTTATTACACACACACACACACACACACACACACACACACACACACACACACACACACACACACACACACACACACACACACACACACATATCCCCACATACATACACATAGCCACATAGACATATACACACTCACGTACACGTATACATATTCATACATTCATTCATGCACGCACACACACACACACACACACACATAGCCACACATATGCATACACACAGTTAAATTTAGCCACACATACATATACACGCTCATACACACACACACACACACACACTCACACACACACACACACACACACACACACACACACACACACACACACACACACACACACACACACACACACACACACACACACACACACACACACACACACACACACACACACACACACACACACACACACACTCACATATATAGCCACTCAGTCACATACGTATACATACACACACACACATAGCCACAAAGACATGTACACACACACACACACACACACACACACACACACACACACACACACATAGACATACACACTGGCTTGTTCACCTGCATGCTTGCTCCGTAGTTTTTGGGGCTAGTTAGCGGTAGCTTAGTTCAGACTGTGATTTGGGTTGATTGCTGCTTGTGTTTTGGTCGGCTCCGTGTTGGTTTTGTTGGTTTTGTGTTTTGTTTGTGGTTTTTGTTGCAGATTTTCAGTGCTTGACGTGTGTTTCCATGTGTTCCTGCTTCCTGGGTTGTCAGTGGATGGGTTTGTATGTATATATTTATGTATGTATGTGTATGTGTATGTAGGCGTATATATGTATATATATTAAATATAGCAATAATGCACATATATATGCCTTTGGTTTTTACCTACATGGTATCAATCATTAATATGTGTGCAGACAAGGAAAAAAAACAAACAAACAGAGTCATCACCAGAAAAATAACACCAGAAAAATAACTTATTTAACAATTTTCACCTGTTTCAAGTACATTTTCACTTGAAAGTAGACAAATCTGCCAGTGGGACAAGATTTATCTTCTCATTACAAGCAAAACATTTTATTTTTTATTTTAAGTGAAAATCTACTTGAAACAGGTGAAAATTGTTGTTTTTTCCAGTGATGAGTCTTGTTTTAAGTGTAATGAGACTTTTTTTACTAAAATGAGACATTTTAACTAGAAATAAGACAAATATTCTTGTTAGGATTGTGAGTTTTTGCAGTGATCCATTTTACTTATCCTGTGAAGGACAGAGTCATATTGATAAGTTCAGAAAAGTGTTTTTTATTGTTGTGTTTTGATGTATTTGATGTAAGCCCAGTGGATATTTAAAGCTTACAGAAGGCTGCATTTAACTGCTGCTATGTCATTCCTGCAGTATTTCTGCAGGTGTTTTGGTCAGTGTTATTATTTGTAATATATTATATTATTTGTAATCAGCACAAATTATCTGTCCCCATATGATAAAATCCACCATCCCCCCTGATTTTTTCTTTTACAACTCCAGTACTGGATACAGTACAAGACAGCTCTGATCCGACTGATTTGCTAGAGTGCATGATCAATTTCGTTCATTTCACTCGTCAGTGGTTTTAATGTTCTGACTGATAATAACTACACGTTTTTAAAGCAACACCTTTTAAGTAATCAATAAGTCTAACACCCTCTTGCACGGTCTCTGCTTTATCTCTGCCCCAGTGACTTTCCCAGCATCCTCTGCTCTCATTATCGCTGCAGCATAGTAATGTGATGTAATCTTAACATGTGGAAAAAGTCGTGTTTCTTCCGCCACACCAGCGCACACTTATGGTGCACAGCATCTCCCAACACATTCAATTACTAAAATCAATAGAAGCGTTGGAGAAAAGCTCCAAATCTTGCCACTCGAATATGATTATGTCACTTAATTGCATTTTTTCGCAAAGGATAATACGATTATGCGTATGGAGACCAAATGTGAAAGGCCTAAACCTGGCATGTTCTAAAAGCGTAGGGGGGATGGTTTAATAATGAAATGATGATGATTACTGGCTGGGTTTTCCCTTCTGGCTGAAAGTGAAGAGGCCGTCAGTTAGTTGCTCTGTAGAGTTTGCAGTATTATCAGTACTGGAGTTGAGGGGGGATGAGGGGGGATGGCATCCCCCCTTGAAATAAAAACAGTCAAAATCATCACCCCTGAAATAAAAACGGTCAAAATCATCCCCCCTGTAAAACTGCCATCCCTCCTTTCCATCCCTTATGTCATTTCATCAATTAATGTGGTTTTACTGCTATTTCAACACTTAGATCAGGGGTCTGAAACCCAAAATGTTGAAAGATACATATTGGACCAAAAACACAAAAAACAAATATGTCTGGAGCCGCAAAAAATGAAAAGTCTTGTATAGGCCTTAGAATGAAGGAAACACATGTTGCATGTATCTATATTAAAGTCTAGATGTCGAGAAAAAGTCAAAATTTCGAGAAAAAAAGTCGAAATGTCAAGATTAATGTTGAAGTACAATCTCGAAAAAAAAGTCGAAATGTTGAGAAAAAAGTCGAAATGTTGAGAAAAAAGTCAAAATGTCAAGATTAAAAAAGAAAGGAAAAAGGAAGAAAAAGGGAAAAAAAGAAGAAAAAAGGAGTAAAAAGGAAAAAAGAGAAGAAAAAAAGGAAAAAAGAAAAACAATAAAAGGAAAAGAAAAGGTCAAACATTTTTGAAAAAGCTCCAGGAGCCCCTAGGGCGGCGCTAAAGAGCCGCATGCGGCTCTAGAGCCGCGGGTTGCCGACCCCTGATTTAGAATCATCACCAGAAAAATAACACCAGAATAATAACTTTTTTGACAATTTTCACCTGTTTCAAGTACATTTTCACTTGAAATAAGTAGAAAAATCTGCCAGTGGAACAAGATTTATCTTCTTATTACAAGCAAAAAAAATCTTGTTCCACTTGCAGATTTTTATACTTATTTTGAGTGAAAATCTACTTGAAACAGGTGGAAATTGTAGTTTTTTCCACTGACGAGTCTTGTTTTAAGTGTATGTCATTCCTGCAGTATTTCTGCAGGTGTTTTGGTCAGTGCTATTATTTGTAATATATTATATTATTTGTAATTAGCACAAATTATCTGTCCCCATATGATAAAATCCACCATCCCCCCTGATTCTTTTTTACAAATCGAGTACTGTAAAGATATCTTTAAAGGTATGACAGTTACATATTTAAAAAGGTTAATATTATTCAAAGTTTCCAGACCAAGCCAACGCTCTGTTAGGAATTTTCTTGTTTGTGGTAAATTCCTAAATGAATGTGCATGAAGCAAATTTTCAAATCCACACCATTTTAGTATTATTATATCACAACCTGGATGTCACAAAACCTTTGACAGATTAACCAGCATAAAACGGAAAAAGGGAGCAGAGCTTATCATAATATTACATTTTCCAGAGCTTACTCAAGCCTGCGGTCGTGGATCCTCGTGTTGTTTTTGTTCTGAACTCCACTCAAGGGCTCCTGTGGGTTATCAAAACATCTGCTTCTGAATTCCATTCACTTATTTACTTGGGAACGTCTTTTGCCAACGCATCAAGGACGTTGCAATATTCTTCCATTTGGATTGAGGCATTGTTTTGGAAAAAAAACAGGGTACAATATACTGTACTAAGAGCTCAGCTTCTTAGCCGATTACATTTCAATTGCGAACAAAGCTGACTATAAGGAGAAAGTCAACACTTTAGGCAGTGTTGTGCAAGTTCATACTTCTCATGAACTAGTTCAAAGTTCACGTAGTTTAAAAATGAATAGTTCACATTCATAGTTCACCATTTTCACTTTGAACTAGTTCAAATTCAGTTCATTTCAATATTTTTAGGTGAGAAGTACGCAGCATTCCATCAGACAGAAAACCAGACAAATAATTAATCATAGATAGAAAGCTTTTGTATTGTTTTAAGAACTGTGTTGTGGTCTCATGATAAATTCATAGACAACGTCATCATCCAGCTTTTGCTCTGTTTATCAACTCAATGTTCAATAAAGTTTTTTGTATACATTTCAACAATGTTTGTATCTTTTTTGTGCGGGAAAAACCTGCGTTTGTACCGTAAACCATCGGGAGGTGTTTGTTCTTTAGCTCTAAAATATTAAAATAGTTTTGAAATGGTTCTCAAAACCCTGATCTAATATCTGCACCTGGACAGAGTCGGGGGGCTGCGGTGACGTCATCGTGTCATAAACCGGTTATATCTTCAAAACTAAAGCAGCACAAACAACATTTCTTTCTGCACACACCAGCACTAACGCATCACAAACGATTGAGAATATTTTCACTGAGTTTTGCGTGGGGTGGGGGGCCAGCTTCACGGGGAGCTGCGGTGACGTCATTGTGTCATAAACCGGTTATATCTTCAAAACTAAAGCAGCACAAACAATTTTTTTTTCTCACTGTTGCCACAGCTACAGCGTTCATGGTTTGCATGTTCTGGATGTGCAGATGAAGGTGGTCTGGTTCAGTTTAGGACAAAAGTGGAGCCTTTACAGTCTGTGCACCAAAGATGGAAAAACCAGGCGCTGATTAGGAAACAATGGTTTAACAATGACCCCCTTCTCTCTCTCTGAGGTGATCAAACTTCTTAATCCCAGTTGATTGTAGCCACAGCTTTGACAAGGGCTTGAAAAAGTAAACGTCTGAGTCCAAAGCCAGTCAACACAATTACTTTTATTATACTGCTACGGAAAGCTGTGACTGCTCAAACTTTATCAAGGGAAGGAAGCATCAAATCAAGCCTTAAAAACAGAGCATTGTCTGGGCCGCCGCGGTTAGCAGTCAGACCACTCTCGTCTCCCAAGGCTGAATCAAGCAACCTCGCTGGTAATGACCATCTCATGGTCCCGCAGCTGAACATTAACCTGGCTGAAAAGGAGGGTGGAGACGGGGGAGTCTGTTGTTTTGGAAAGGCAACACATCTCTTAAATACCTTTTTAGAGCTTGTAATTTTAAGCACTTTACAGTGAGAATTACTAAACAGCAATAGATTACATTCAACACTATTTAATTATCGCAAGTAACATTGCTGATTCCTTGCCAAC
Organism: Cololabis saira; assembly: GCF_033807715.1. Taxonomy (NCBI): domain Eukaryota; kingdom Metazoa; phylum Chordata; class Actinopteri; order Beloniformes; family Belonidae; genus Cololabis; species Cololabis saira. The sequence continues at coordinate 16,854,419 of NC_084603.1, forward strand.
TACAGTACTTGCTGATAACAATACACTGATTGATTTTTGAGCTTTACTATGGTGGCCGACAAAGGCCAAACGCACTGCAACGGCCTAATGCGTCTCAGTTAAGGAAAACGGCTTCAAGTACAGAAACGATTCAAATTCACAAACTCAAAACGAGGAACAAAAAGAGGAACGTGGTGCAAATGAAAAAACGTGCTGCAAAAAACAAAGACAAATACAGCATCATCACACGCTGCAAATAGAGAAACGATGCAAAGCACAAAACGATATAAAACAAGAAACCATCTTCAAAAGAAAAACGCTCTATAACCTGTCACTACAACCAGAAGTGCTCCAAACCTGTAGGGGGCGCAGCTGACTGAACCACAGTGTTTACATCCATGGTTTGCTGCATTTGTCTTTGTTTTTTGCAGCACGTTTTTTCATTTGCACCACATTCCTCTTTTTGTACCTCGTTTTGAGTTTGTGAATTTGAATCGTTTCTGTACTTGAAGCCGTTTTCCTTAACTGAGACGCATTAGGCCGTTGCAGTGCATTTGGCCCTTGTCGGCCACCGCACTTTTCGGGTGCTGACAGGTATAAAAGACCAGTTTTCCATTGTTTCAAGCCTTTAGCAAACTAACCCGTGGTGTTGATGCCTTGCATCCGTTTACAACGGTGGCAGCATTCCAATTGATTTCCATTGAAGAGATCCTCTAGGCCAGGGGTCACCAATCCGGGTCCTCGAGGGCCGGTGTCCCTGCAGGTTTTAGATGTTTTCCTGCTTCATTGCACCATGATACAAGTGACTGTGTCATTAACAGAATTGTGCAGCCCTGGATGACAAGCTGATGACGATGATTAATTAGAATCAGGTGTGTTAAAGCAGAGAAACATCTAAAACATGTAGGACACCGGCCCTCGAGGACCAGGATTGGTGACCCCTGCTCTAGGCTGAGCGTAGACGTGGTTAGGGAGGGCACACCTGATTGATCTTCTGTAACACTTGCTCAGTGTAACCCAGCAGTGGTAAAGGTTTGGGCCCTCCAACTGTGAGACTGTGGTTCTGGGTGGAAGGCTTTCCCTGGGTCTGGGATGAAATCCTGCCTCAAGAGACTAAAGTAAGATTTAATCAAGAAAACGGTGTAAGGTGAGTAGGCGGCGGTTGCCAATTATAGGAAATGTGGACCAAACAATATCACACAATGAAGTGGGGATTGTGCAGAGTACAAGTAGGCAGGAGAACAGGTGACACAGATGAAGGTGAAGGTGCAGTCCATGCTGTGGAGAACTGGGAGCTGGGAGTTGTAGTGTCAGGACCGGTGATCAGAAGACTGGCGACCATTTGGACCATTGCAAACCATTCAGTACGCTCTGCAACCATTCAAACCATCAAGTATTTGAAACACTGGAAACCGGTTCTGAACAAGAACCAGTTCTCGATTCTCATCGCTACTGGCGACGCCGACCGTGGTGGTTTTGAACGAGGGTTTTAAGGGTGACAGGGTTTAAGTTTTATGTTTATCTGCAGTAATCTATCAGCATCACAACCAGTGACTGAAAGAAACTGAACAAATTGACGAATAAAGCTGGTTTATCGCTCTAGTTCAGGGGTCGGCAACCCGCGGCTCTAGAGCCGCATTTAGCGCCGCCCTAGTGGCTCCTGGAGCTTTTTCAAAAATGTTTGACCTTTTTTTTTTTCTTTTTTTCTCTTTTTTTTCCTTTTTTTCTTCTTCTTTTTCTTCCTTTTTTTCTTTTTTCTTCATTTTTTGCTTTTTTTCTCTTTTTTTCTTCCCGTTTCCTTTCCTCTTTAATCTCAACATTTCGACTTTTTTCTCGAAATTTTGACTTTTTTCTCGACTTTTTTTCTCAACATTTCTACCTTTTTTCCACAACATTTCGACTTTTTTCTCGAGATGGTACTTCGACATTAATCTTGACATTTTGACTTTTTTCTCTGAATTTTGACTTTTTTCTCTGAATTTCGACTTTTTTCCTCAAAGGGCATAATAAAATAATAATAAATCTCCCAGTAATAACTAATATAGATACATGCAGCATGTGTTGTCTTCATTCTAAGGCTTAAACAAGACTTTTCATTTTTTGCGGCTCCAGACATATTTGTTTTTTGTGTTTTTGGTCAAATATGGCTCTAAAACATTTTGGGTCGCCGACTCTTGCTCTAGAGAGTCTGTAGGTGATTGTAAGGAAGAAGGTTGCTAAGGTTGTAAAACATAATGGATAAAACTGCTGGAGCTCTACACAGCACCGTGATGAAACAACCTCTTGAGACAGAAAAATGCTTTTGCCCACTGGTCCTGCCCCAATTTGAACCTTCTACAATAGTTATTTAAAGAAACTCTCATTATACTCTCTGACTAAATATAACCTCCCTCCAGGGATTAAGTCAGGATGATTGAACTGATTTGAACTGAAGTAAATCAAGTTAGTGATTTTATTAAAAAGAACCCAAGTCTCATACAATTTATTCCAAAATGGATCACATCACCGGGAGACAAAAATATTTATTTTGGGAGATTTCTAAAGATTAGAAACGTTTGACTTGCATATGAAATACAGTATATTACCTACCCAATTATACATAATTATGCTACTACTGTTTTACTCATTTGGTCAAAACAAAGTCTTCTATAGAATAAAATAGCTAAGTGAATGGGCCTTTTAACCATTGCCTGTAACAATGTTGATTAAAGATATCTACCATTTACAGGATAAAAACTTTTGTTTTGCCTCTTTTCTTCTTGTCAAATAGGGAAAACAACACTTGTTCAATCTGTATTCAAATTTTTGTATATAAAAGGAGGCAACGTGATCTTGTCAGCACCCAGTACACAATACCTACGGAATCCTTTTCTTCAGCTTTTCTTCTCCACGCCAACTTTCACAAACCTGGTCTGCATTATCACCTTGAGGAAGAACACGTAAAACCAACACTCTTTCCTTGCCAACTGATGAGGCCTCTTATGAAAACTGTGTGATGCCAATGTTTTCCCAAAGCAGAAGTAGAATCAAACTGGAGACGGGATCTGATAGGATCTAGCCGTATGCTTTATCCAGTAAACCCCTGTTCTCAGCCCTGTTTAGTTCCTCCTGTCTCCGTCCTGTGAATGCTTGGGTGTAACTTTGGTTTGAAAAGGAGAACAGGGAGTTGGGATCCTGTGGCAGAGACAAAAACTGACTTTATTAGGGCCCGAGCACTTACAGTGCGAAGGCCCTATTGTATCTGTAGGAATTCTTCGTATTATTTTTTTTTTTTTGTATTATTTTTCTGACGAAATGAGGGCCTTTTTTCCCCCCCAAACGTGCCCAAAAAGTCACCAAATTTGGCATGCAAGCCAGGCCTGACGACAAATTTTATATTTCATGGTTTGCATTAATGGGCGTGGCCTAATGGCTCAACAGCGCCCCCTACAAAACTTTGTGCCTCAAGCCCCACAATACGGTTTGACGTACATGCACGAAAATCGGTACACACCTGTATCATGTCGCAACTTAAAGAAAAGTCTCTTGGCGCCATGGCCGAAACCAAACAGGAAGTCGGACATTTTGAATTAATCGTGTAATTTTGGCGCAATTTATGCCATTCCTTCGGCAATTAATACGACCCGAACCGTAACGTGCACCCAGGTGTGTTATACATCAAAATATGCGTCTCCATCCTGCGACTACGCGCATTACTTTTCTCTTTCAAAAGTGTTACCGTGGCGACGCTAGACGCCAAAAAGCACGGCCACCCTTCATCTGATTGGTTCAGACAGAAAAAACTTTGTGCCTCAAGCCCCACAATACGGTTTGACGTACATAAACGAAAATTGGTACACACCTGTATCATGTTGCAACTTAAAGAAAAGTCTCTTGGCACCATGGCTGAAACCGAACAGGAAGTCGGCCATTTTGAAAATTTTGAATTAATCGCGTTAATTTGGCGCAATTTATGCCATTCCTTCGGCAGTTAATACGGCCTGAACTGTAACGTGCACCCAGGTGTGTTATACATCAAAATGTTCGTCTCCATCCTGCGACAACACGCATTACTTTTTCAAAAGTGTTACCGTGGCGACGCTAGACGCCAAAAAACGCCTTCATCTGATTAGTCCATATTTGATAGTTCCCCAAAAGTCACCAAATTTTGCATGCAAGCCAGGCCTGGTGATAAATTTGATATTTAATGGTTTGCATTAATAGGCGTGGCCTAACGGCTCAACAGCGCCCCCTACAAAACTTTTCTCTGCCATAACTTTTGAACGGGTTGTGATAAAGACATGTGGGTGGTGTCATCGGACTCGGTATTGAGTCCTTGACCTTCATTGGCCGCCCCTTCTTCTGATTGGTTGTCCCTATTTTCTGCTATAACTTTTGAATGGTTTGACATAGAGAGTCGTGGGTGGTGTCATTTCTGATATGCTTATGGGGGACGGTGGCCGTGAGTGCGAGGGCCTGTTCATCGCTGCTTGCAGCTTTAATTTTTTTTGCATTTCTACATACATATGGACTATAGAGACACAAAATAATTATTTCAGCTGGACATATTCATATATTCTTCCAGAAAACAGGGTTCTGTACTATTTATGAAAAAACTGTCCTACATACTGTTTTATTAAATGGAAAGACAAACAACTAAGAATTGAGAGAATAATTGTATCAAGTTAGAAATCTTCACCATTTATTTGCACTTTGTGTGTGATCAGTTATGAAATCAGTTTTTTTTCTCCATTTATTTATATAACTTTGACCAGGAAAGGTTTAACTTAACTTTGTGTTTCTGCCGCTTCTTGTCATGAACTTACGGTGACCCTGAAGTTCAAATCACAACGACAAAAGAGAAAGCACAAGGGGCTTAATGTTGTGACTTACCTTTTGTCATTGGGCTTTTTAATTTGCCGTCGCGTTTTTACTTTTGTTGTCGTGTTTTCTCTTTCGTCGATGTGACCTGGAATTCAGGGCCACCGTATCAACTCTCAGCTCCTCCTCATCTGTCTTCTCACATTAAAAAAACTAAATACCAAAGCACAAATGTAGAAGGGAAAACAGGAGCCATAAACATTGAAACATTGTTAGTGGAGGCCATTTTCACTTTATCCATCCTGCCATCCATCGTCCGCCACTTATCCGGGTCGCGGGGGCAGCAGCCTCAGCAGAGATGCCCAGACTTCCTTCACCCCAGAAACTTTCTCCATCTCTTCCTCCAGCTCTTCCTCCAGCTCTTCCAGGGGAGTCCGAGGCGTTCCCAGGCCAGCCGAGAGACATAGTCTCTCCAGCGTGTCCTGGGTCTTCCCCGGGGTCTCCTCCCGGAGGGACATGCCTGGAACACCTCCCTAGGGAGGAGGGACATGCCTGGAACTCCTCCCTAGGGAGGAGGGACATGCCTGGAACTCCTCCCTAGGGAGGAGGGACATGCCTGGAACTCCTCCCTAGGGAGGAGGGACATGCCTGGAACACCTCCCTAGGGAGGAGGGACATGCCTGTAACACCTCCCTAGGGAGGAGGGACATGCCTGGAACACCTCCCTAGGGAGGATCCAGGAGGCGTCCGATACAGATGCCCAAGCCACCTCAGCTGACTCCTCTCAATTTTAAGGAACATCGACTCCGAGCTCCTCCCGGGTGACCGAACTCCTCACCCTCTCTCTAAGGGAGTGTCCAGCCACCCTGCGGAGGAAACTCATCTCTAAGGGAGCGTCCACCCACCCTGCGGAGGAAACTCATCTCGGCCGCTTGTATCCGCGATCTTGTCCTTTCGGTCACTACCCAAAGTTCATGACCATAGGTGAGGGTAGGTGCGTAGATTGACCGGTAAATCGAGAGCTTCGCCTTTCGACTCAGCTCCTTCTTCACCACGACGGTCCGGTACATCGACCGCATAACTGCGGACGCTGCACCGATCCGTCTGTCAATCTCCCGCTCCATCGTTCCCTCACTCGTGAACAAGATCCCGAGATACTTGAACTCCTCCACCTGAGGCAGAACTTCTCCACCCACCCGGAGAAGGCACGCCACCCTTTCCCGGTGGAGAACCATGGCCTCGGTTCTGGAGGTGCTGATTCTCATCCCTGCCGCGTCACACTCGGCCTCAAACCGCCCCAGCACATGCTGAAGGTCCCGGTCCGATGAAGCCAACAGGACAATGTCATCTGCAAAATGCAGTGACTAAATCCTGTGGTTCCCAAACCGGATCCCCTCCGGCCCCATAAAAATTGTCCATAAAAATTATGAACAGGACCGGTGACAAAGGGCAGCCCTGCCGGAGTCCAACATGCACCGGGAACAAGTCTGACTTACTGCCGGCAATGCGAACCAGACTCCTACTCCGATCATATAGAGACCAGACAGCCCTTAATAGAGGGCCCCGGACTCCATACTCACTGAGCACCCCCCACAGAATGGCACGAGGGACACGGTCAAATGCTTCTCCAGATCCACAAAGCACATGGAGACTGGTTGGGCAAATTCCCATGAACCCTCGAGCACCCTGCGGAGGGTGTAGAGCTGGTCCAGTGTTCCGCGACCGGGACGAAAACCACATTGTTCCTCCTGAATCCGAGGTTCAACTATCGGCCGTATTCTCCTCTCCAGTACCCTGGCGTAGACTTTCCCCGGGAGGCTGAGAAGTGTGATCCCCCTATAGTTGGAGCACACACTCCGGTCCCCCTTTTTAAACAGAGGGACCACCACCCCGGTTTGCCACTCCAGCGGTACTGTCCCCTTCCTCCATGCGATGTTGCAGAGGCGTGTCAACCAAGACAGCCCTACGACATCCAGAGACTTGAGGTACTCAGGGCGAATCTCATCCACCCCCGGTGCCACTGAGGAGATTACAAACTACCTCAGTGACCTCGGCTTGGGTGATGGATGAGCACGCCCCAGAGTCCCTACTCTCTGCTTCCTCAGTGGAAGGCATGTCAGTCGGGTTAAGGAGATCCTCAAAGTATTCCTTCCACCGTCCGACAATGTCCCCAGTCGAGGTCAACAGCTCCCCACCCACACCATAAACGGTGCCGGCAGAGTACTGCTTCCCCCTTCTGAGGTGCCGAACGGTCCGCCAGAATTTCCTCCATGGCCTCCCCGAACTCCTCCCAGACCCGGGTTTTTGCCTCCAGGACTGCCCGAGCCGCGGCTCGCTTGGCCTGCCGGTACCTATCTACTGCGTCAGGAGTCCCACCGGCCAACATAGCCCGGTAGGACTCCTTCTTCAGTCTGACGGCATCCTGTACTTCTGGTGTCCACCACCGGGTTCTAGGATCGCCGCCGCGACAGGCACCGGAGACCTTGCGTCCACAGTTTCGAGCCGCCGCGTTGACAATGGAGGCAGAGAACATGGTCCACTCGGACTCAATGTCCCCCGCCTCCCCCGGGATCCGAGAGAAGCTGTCTAACCTCCTCCTCCACCAGGGTATCCAACTCACCACCAGGTGGTGATCAGTTGACAGCTCAGCCCCTCTCTTCACCCGAGTGTCCAAGACATGCGGCCAAAGGTCAGATGAAACGACAACAAAGTCGATCATTGACCTCCGGCCTAGGGTGTCCTGGTGCCACGTGCACTGATGGACACCCTTATGCTTGAACATGGTGTTCGTGATGGACAAACCGTGACTAGCACAGAAGTCCAACAACAAAACACCGCTCGGGTTCAGATCGGGGAGGCCGTTCCTCCCAATCACGCCTCTCCAGATATCACTGTCATTGCCCACGTGAGCATTGAAGTCCCCCAGTAGAATTCTCCATTGTTCATTTTCACTTTAATTCAACGCTATTTTTTCATCAATCCTGTGTTCAGTTTTTATGTAAACTTCGGACTTTCACTGAAAACTACACACTTTTTACTGCAGATCAGGGTTTCTGCTGCTGGCCCATCTTTGTTTCTATTTACCAGGACAGAATTCATACAGAATATTGAAAAAAAGCCCAAGAAAATTCATGTCAGCGGTTATTTTTTTTCAATGTAAAAATTAACATAAAATGATTAAGAAGTGTTCAAATGCAATATAAAGAGGTGTGTCTTAAGCCCAGTCCCCATACACCCACTGTTATGACGATTGCTACTCAAAAGTCTTTCAGGGATTGCTTTACCGAGACATAGAAGTTTTGACGCGTGAACTCAGATACACATGACTGTTTATTCCAATATAAACATGATCCAAGTAAAGTGTGCATGGCTACACGGTCACAAACTGTGAGCTCATCCCGGTCTCAATCACCTGCAATCAGTTACACCTGCACCCGTGAGCGCACCTAAATCACCTCTTGCACCCATACACCACCTAGCGTTCAATATGTGAAAACAACTAAATAAACAACAAACTATTAATGATCAAACATGTATAATGGCTGCAACACACCGGCTCCTAATTGTTCAATGGCTAGACATAACAATTCCAATCAAACAAGCAAACCATTATACAGCAATACAGACAATATTGTTCATGTTTAGGAAGTTTATAGTCCATGTCCATGTTCCTTAAAGTTCATTTAGGATAAGCCATCAAACCAGTTCTGAGGTCAGAGGTCACTAGTACTTGACCAACCGTTGGGACCTCGCATTTAAACACAGTCCAAGAAACACTCTTACGGTGCTGCTTGCAAAAGACACAGTTTTGTGATCGGCCTTTCCAACACATTAGTCTTTGTCTTGACACGTGCAGACCGTACATGTCCTTGTTTGTCTGCAAAGGTGACCTGAACTCTGCCCAGCAGCCAAGAATTGCGGGGAGCGGTAGAGTCAGCTACCAAAACGATGTCTCCTGGAACAAGATTTCTCCTTTCTTTGTTCCACTTGTGACGCTCTGTAGCATAGGCAAATACTCTCGTATCCATCTTTTCCAAAAAAGGTCAGAGATGTACTGCACTTGTTTCCAGCGTCTCCTGACATAACAGTCTGAGCTTTCAAAAAGTCCTGGTGGCAACACTGGTTTGCCTTTCATAGTCAATAGATGACTGGGAGTAAGAGCTTCTAGGTCAGTGGGATCATCAGATACCTTTGTAATGGGACGGTCGTTAAGGATGGCCTCCACTTCACACAGAACGGTGTGGAAACCTTCGTCATCCAATGTCTGCTGCTGCAGAACTGAGGCGAGTATCTTTCTGATCATTCTGATGATCCTTTCCCACACTCCTCCGTGGTGAGATGCCGCTGGTGGATTGAAGCTCCATTTGATTCCATCATGTAGCAAGGCTTTCTGGATTTTACTGTGGTTCAAAGCAGCATGAGCCTCTCTCAACTCTCGCTCTGCTCCAATGAAATTTGTTCCATTGTCGGATCTCAGGTGTGAAACTTGACCACGTCTACACACAAATCTACGTATTGCATTGATGCACGAATCTGTGTCCAATGAGTAGGCACTTTCCAAATGAACAGCCCTGCTTGACATGCATGTAAAGACGACACCATAACGTTTCACCAAGCTGCGTCCTCGCTTCACCTCAACAGGTCCAAAATAATCCACTCCAACATTACTGAATGGAGGAAGGTCAGGAGAAACTCTTTCCTTGGGCAAATCTGCCATTTTTTGCTCAATCAGTTTTCCTCTTTGCCGCTTGCAGACTCCACATTTTGAGATTACCTTTCTTACTGCAGCGTTAGCCTTTGTAATCCAATAATTTCTACGCAATGCAGAGAGAATGTGGTTTCTGCCAGCATGACCCAGCTGATCATGGATGTGTTTCAGGATCACTGAAGACACATGCTGGTCCTTGTGGAGAATGACTGGATGTTTAGTGCTTTCAGGCATTGCTGTTTTACTCAATCGTCCTCCAACTCTGAGCAACCCATCCTGCAGAATAGGATCCAACTTGTAAATAGTGCTCTCTCTTTTCACTTCAGACCTGCCAGATGTCAATGCTTCAATTTCACTGTGAAACTTTTCCTGCTGACTGAAACGAATGATGGTTGTTTCTGCTGCATTAAGATCATCAACAGACAAGTTCTGTCCACCCAGTGTACTTTTCAGCTGTTGCATTTCATGCTCCACATCAGCTGGAGTATCTCCATTTTCCAGCAAAAGCTTCCTTTTCTGACTCAACTCCAGTAGAGTCCTCCTCAGCTTCACAAACCATGCAACTGAAACTTTTAGCTTCTTCCAATCTGAAAAATAGGTCATCAACTGATGAGTGGGATTTGCGATGTCTTTCACCACAACAGCATTCACCATGAGATCCCTCTTTACCTCTGGATCACCCTCAGCAATGTCAGAATCCAATATGTTAATTGGCCAGTTGTCCTCTGCTTTTCTGAGAAAGTCTGGTCCTTCAATCCATCTGTTTGGATTCAGCAGTTGTTCCGCCCTCAGTCCTCTTGAGGCATCATCTGCTGGATTTTGTGCAGTATGGACATACCTCCACTGTGAGACATCTGATGATTCTCTGATGGTAGATATTCTATTGGCAACAAAGATGTTAAATCGTTTGTCCTCATTTCTGATGTACTTGAGGACTGAGGTGCTGTCTGTCCAAAATACAGACTTCTCCAGTTTCAGTTGCAGCTCAGCTTGAAGCATCTTATCAATCCGGACTGCAAGAACAGCAGCTGTGAGCTCCATGCGGGGTATTGTCATCTGCTTCAAAGGCGCCACTCTAGCCTTGCCAAGCACAAAAGCGACATGAATACTCCCTCCATTTTGCATCCTGATGTAACTGACAGTACCATAGCCGCCCTGGCTGGCATCAGCAAAGTGATGTAGCTGAACACTTGTGGGCTGTCCAAAGTTCTTTTGTTTAAAGCATCGACTGACCTTAAAGTCTGTCACCCTTTCAAGGTCAGCCAACCACTTTCTCCACTGGAATTGGAAAGCTTGAGGTACAAGACCATCCCAGGGATATTTCAGGCGACAAAGCTCCTGCAACATCACCTTTGCCACAAGTGTTAGTGGTGCCAAAAATCCCAATGGATCATATACAGAGCTGACAACTGACAAAATTCCCCGTCTGGTGTACGGTTGCTCCTTGATTGCCAATCTGAACTTGAACATATCAGTCTCGACGCACCACTGTAAGCCAAGAACCCTCTCCAATGGCAATTTGTCTCTGTCAAGATCCAGCTCATATACATTTTTTGACCTATGCTCCTCTGATATGGCATGCAACACTCCACGGCTGTTGCTGGTCCATTTCGTCAGATGAAAACCTCCTTTTTTGCATACAGCCATGAGGTTCTTAACCATGAGCACAGCCTCCTCCTCCGTAGGCAAGCTTTTAAGCAGGTCATCAACATAAAAATTGTGATTCACTGTGCTTATCACCTCCTCAGGAAAACTTTGTCTGTTCTCTTCTGCTGTTTTACGAAGAGCGTAGCACGCACAACTGGGTGAAGATACGGCACCAAACAGGTGAACTGTCATGCGGAATTCCACCAGCTCTTGCGTTACCTCACCCTGTGGCCACCATAAGAATCTCAGAAGGTCTATGTGCTCCTCAGCAACCTTGACTTGATAGTACATAGCTTCAATATCGGCCATAATTGCCACTGGCTCTAACCTGAATCTTGTCAGCACTCCTACCAGCGAGCTGGTCAAATTGGGGCCTTGCAACAGGTGTTTATTCAGAGATGTTCCCTTGAACTCAGCTCCACAGTCAAACACCACCCGCAGTGTTCCTTTCTTAGGATGGCGTACCCCATGATGGGGAATATACCATACTTTGCCATCAGGTTGCTTCAATTGATGTTGTGGCACTCTTTCAGCATATCCCTTGCTGATAACATTCTCAAGGAAAGATTTGTATTGACCATGGAAGGCTTGATCCCTCAGAAACCTCTTTTTCAGCCCACGGATGCGTTGTTCAGCAACACTGAGGTTATTTGGAAGCACAATAGCATCAGTCCTAAATGGAAGCTTCATCTTGTAGTGCTGATCCTGCAGCTGGACTGAGCTAGCAACAATATCCATAAACCTCTTTTCTTCTCTGGACATTTCTTCTTGCTCATCTGAGGTTCTCTCATTAAAATCGTGATTATACTGAGTGATAAGCAACTTTTCCAATCTGTCAACACCAATCCTGTGCACAGATGCTGTAGGGCAACCACTCTGCTCTCCATTGCTTCCTTGAAGAGGTCCATTAATTACCCATCCCAACAGGGTTTTAATGGCATACGGACCTTCTCCGACACTATTTATGACTTCCCAGGGTTCCATTAACTTGGAAGCATTAGTGCCAATAAGCAAGTCCACTTCAGCTTTGATGTGGGGAACATGTATGCCATTCAAATATGGCCACCTTGCCAACTGTTGGTCTGAGATGATATTACATGTGGACACAGGCATTTTCTTCTGAGTTAAGACTTCTGGAAGGTAGTGACATTGTTTGTCACAATAACCAGCAATCTCCAAGCCTTGAAGAATAAAGCTTGGTACTCTCTGGTTTGAAGCCATTGTACGCAATTGAACTGTAGTTCTCCTTCCATTCGTCTTCAACTTCCTCATCAAGCTTTCGGAGCAAAAGGTTGATGTGCTTCCTGGATCCAAAAATGCATATGTGTGAATGATTTTATCACCTTTAGACAGTACTCGAGTTGTAAAAAAAAATCAGGGGGGATGGTGGATTTTGTCATATGGGGACAGATAATTTGTGCTGATTACAAATAATATAATATATTACAAATAATAGCACTGACCAAAACACCTGCAGAAATACTGCAGGAATGACATAGCAGCAGTTAAATGCAGCCTTCTGTAAGCTTTAAATATCCACTGGGCTTACATCAAATACATCAAAACACAACAATAAAAAACACTTTTCTGAACTTATCAATATGACTCTGTCCTTCACAGGATAAGTAAAATGGATCACTGCAAAAACTCACAATCTTAACAAGAATATTTGTTTTATTTCTAGTTAAAATGTCTCATTTTAGTAAAAAAAAATCTCATTACACTTAAAACAAGACTCATCACTGGAGAAAACAACAATTTTCACCTGTTTCAAGTAGATTTTCACTTAAAATAAGTAGAAAAATCTGAATGTGGAACAAGATTTTATTGCTTGTAATGAGAAGATAAATCTTGTCCCATTGGCAGATTTTTCCTACTTATTTCAAGTGAAAATTGACTTGAAACCGGGGAAAATTGTCAAATAAGTTATTTTTCTGGTGTTATTTTTCTGGTGATGACTCTAAATGTTGAAATAGCAGTAATACCAAAATCATTGATGAAATGACATAAGGGATGGAAAGGGGGGATGGCAGTTTTACAGGGGGGATGATTTTTACCGTTTTTATTTCAGGGGGGATGCCATCCCCCCTCATCCCCCCTCAACTCCAGTACTGCCTTTAGAAGCCTTTACTTGCACTGGGAGGATACTAAGAATGCCATCACTGCTACCGGCTCCTGTATGTCCACAAGTAGAGACCAGAGTATTGTCCACCAGATTTTCCTGTAATGCGTCTGTGTCTGTGTGCTTTTCTTTCTTACTGATGTGAAGAACACTAGGATGCTTTTGGCTGCAAACTTTGCATGTCATGCGCCTCTCGCAATCTTTGCTCATATGCCCACTGCATAAACAACCGAAGCAGATGCCTTTCTCCTTCAGAAAGCTAATCTTTTCCCTATGTGTCTTCTTCTCCAGCAGGGGGCATTGTTCCAACCCATGATCACAAGAGCAACACAGACACAATTTTGATTTTGTGGGCTGACCACTTTGTCTCTTGGCTTTGGTGTTCACTGCCAGGTCTTGAGCTGTTCTCTGATCCGCTGTTACAACAGTTGTGGCAAAACTGTTTCCCCTGATCTTTGTCCTTGCCTGTAGTTTGTTCTTGTCCCCAATATGGCTTGATTTTACATAGTTGCTGTCTTGCAAATCTCCAAAGATGGGATCAGATGCAATTTTTACTTGTCTTTCAACGAAGTTTACAATGTCCAGAAAACAAGCTCTACGCTGATTGCGCTCCAATAATTCACTTGCTCTTGTTCGCCATTTTTTCTTCAACTTGTAAGGAAGCTTTTGGATTACAGCTCGCATGTTTGATGGCATATCAAGCTCCTTGATGTATTCCAACTCTTCCATTGCGTTGCAGCACTCACGCAGATAGAGTGAATAAGCTTGCAGACCTTTGACATCTTCAGCCTTTACTGAAGGCCATCCAAGCACCTTTTCCACATATGCAGCAGTGATCTTCAACTCGTTTCCAAAGTGCTCCTGCAGCAACTCCATTGCTCTTGTATAGCCTTTGTCAGGAGCCATATGTTGACAGCTTTGTACAAGTTGTTGTGGCTGTCCTCTCGTGTACTGCTGAAGGAAGTACAGGCAATCTCCCTTGCTGTTGGTCTTTTCTCCCACACAATGCTGAAAGGCTCTGATGAATGCTCTGTAAGAAAGAGGATCTCCAACCAAAAACTGGAATTTCTCTTAATGGCAGGGAATTTGAACTTTGCTGTTGCACCAGAAGCTCCGTTATCTGGTTTTGTTTATGTAATAGACAGTAGAAATTATTGTCCTGGACATAAGATGGTATATACAGACTTGAATCCAACGGTTGTGTTGCTGCTCCATGTGCTTGGAATTCTGATGAGTGTATATTGGTTTCTGCTTTAGGTACTTTAGGTTGACATGGTTGTGAAAGAACTTGCACATTTTTCTGTTTTATTAACAAGTCACTGTTTTTCCTTGCAGCCTCTGGTAAGGGATTAAAATCTTTGGCATCAGGATTTAAAGGTGTATATTTTTTCTTAGGTCTTGCACCTTTCCTCGTATATGATTCCATCCCACTTGTTCCTGTACTTTGTCCATGGTTGCTCATTAACACTGCTAGTTTAGCAGTGGAAGCTGCGATTTCTGTGTCAAGTTTAAGCTGTTCCCTTTTCCTCCGTAGCTGCTCAGCTTGTTCCTCCAAATCATGTTTTTTCTGCAAAGCAGCAACACGGGCCTCAAGTGCAGCTTTTTCTGCTTCAGCTTGAATGCGTTTGGATGAGATAGCAGATGAACGACCACTCTTTGAGCTGTGTTTGCTTCCATGACTTGATGATTTGTAGGATGTATTGTTATTTCCAACATTTGATATACTGTCATGAGGCTGCAACTCACACTCAATTTCAGCATCATCATTTTCATCATCACCAACAGCAACATCACAATCACTCAACCATTTGTTAACCTCATCCACAAATTCATTTACACTGAGCATCTTGGCTTTAAACCATATTTCATGTTTTTCAGCTTCTTCAGCTGGCAACAAACCCAACAAAGTGTCCTTTTTTTTGCTTCATTACACATCCACTTGTACTTATCAAATGTGCATTTCACTTCTTTTTCACATTCTCTGTCAGTCATTAGTTCAGCAATAATCGCCTTTAGTTTGCTTGCTTTATTTAATTGAGCTTTTCTTGATTTTTGCAGATTGTCTAATTTATCCATCAATGCTTTTGCTGTGAGTTGCCGTGCACGTTTTGTAGTTGTTCCTGTCTCCGGATATGTTTCCATATTTTTTGCAGATGAATCACCGTTTAAATGCGCTTTGATGTTCTCACTCTGCCCTTTATTACCATCGACTTCATTGTCCATTGGATTAGGTTCAGAAAGCGCTTTTTCACTTTGCAGTTCATCATCCATTGTGCGTCGGTATTTGTAGAAAAACGGTAGTACTCACAGCTTGACAGTTGCGCTGGTTGTTGTGATGTCCCACTGACCTGTTTGTCCTTTTCCTCTTTTTTTTTTTTTTTTTTTTACTCACGGATTGTAACGAAAGTAATCCATTTCAAACTCCGCTTGTCAGCTGATCGCCCGGTGCGGCTCGGTTCCAGTCAAGCGGCACCGCATTAGATCCAGCTCGATCCAATAGCAGCAGTCTCCTAGTAGCGCTGCTTCACAATTTACAACTGTCCATTGACAAATCTCACGCCCTTCTTCTTAGCGAGTTTGTGACTTTTTGTTATGACGATTGCTACTCAAAAGTCTTTCAGGGATTGCTTTACCGAGACATAGAAGTTTTGACGCGTGAACTCAGATACACATGACTGTTTATTCCAATATAAACATGATCCAAGTAAAGTGTGCATGGCTACACGGTCACAAACTGTGAGCTCATCCCGGTCTCAATCACCTGCAATCAGTTACACCTGCACCCGTGAGCGCACCTAAATCACCTCTTGCACCCATACACCACCTAGCGTTCAATATGTGAAAACAACTAAATAAACAACAAACTATTAATGATCAAACATGTATAATGGCTGCAACACCCACTACCCCTACTTTTCATCCCTACCCCTAAATTTTCCGCGTTCCCGTGAGGGTAGTGGTGTCCCAATTCCTCTTTTCACCTAGGGGGAGTGGAGAAAACGAGGGCGAGGGGGCATCAATCTAACCCTACAGAGCGAGGGTTTTCAGATGCACACTAGCTGACCTAGGCCAGAAAAATTTCCCAGAATGCTTTACGTCATCATTTGCAGACTGAATCAAAAAAAAACATGGCAGACATTTCTTCTTTTTTAGTGAATAAAATCAATATTTTGAGTTAGTTTCTGCATAAAAATGCGTTTTGATTACATTTCTAGCGAGAAATATATATTTTACTTTCATAATATTCTATTTGACTTCTATTTGAGTCCTAAAATTCATATATATATATATATATATATATATATATATATATATATATATATATATATATATATATATATTTATTTCACATGCCCATTTTTACTGTGTTTGAGTGCGTGCGGTAAAGATTGGTCCCTCTGACCCACTTACATACATGTGGTCCATATAAAGGTCAATTAAAAACACCCTTTGGCTGGTACTCTTTGTTTTAATATTTATAACGGTTAAGCAGTTCCTAAATTACTGTACCGATATTCTCTTCTGACTGTTGGAGCTCTATTTAAAGGTGTTGCGTGTGTGCACGTTACGAGAGGTCAGACATCTGCGGTCCCCCAGGAGGGTGAAGAGTCAAGTTATCCACAGGTTAAAAAAAGCTGCAGAGACACACGCAGTAGTGAAGCCAGCTAGAAAACCTTATCCTGCAAATCCACCTGAATGTCATCAGATAAATATCGAGCTGTCCACACATCATGAAACAATTACTTTATAAATGTTACATGATAAAAAGTACTTTGTGTGAAACTGCAGGATGCTTTGTTGAGACTTACATCCCCAACCTTCAAAAAACAGTAGGGGCGGTTCTGCGATGTGGAGTTCAGAGTTATGTTTAAATTGATTAAGTTGAACAGCAACTGAACGGAGCCATATTGGACCAAAAACACAAAATACAAATATGTCTGGAGCCGCAAAAAAGTCTTGTATCAGGCTTATAATGAAGGCAACACATGTTGCATGTATCTATATTAGTTATAACTGGGGGAAGATTTTTTTTTTCATCCTGCATTTCGAGAAAAAAGTCGAAATGTCGAGAAAAAAGTCAAAATTTTGGGAAAAAAGTCAAAATTTCGAGAAAAAAGTTGAAATGTCAAGATTAATGTTGAAGTACAATCTTGAGAAAAGTCAAAATGTCGAGAAAAAAGTCAAAATGTCGAGAAAAAAGTCAAAATTTTGAGAAAAGAGTCGAAATGTGGAGAAAAAAAACAACATTTAGAGAAAAAAGTCGAAATGTCCAGGAAATAGTCAAAATTGTGTGAAAAAAGTCGAAATGTTGAGAAAAAAGTCGAAATGTCGAGAAAAAAGTCGAAATGTCGAGATTAAAAAGGAAAGGAAAAGGGAAGAAAAAAAGAGAAAAAAAAGGAAAAAAAGAAGAAGAAAATACGAAAAAAAAGTCAAACCTTTTTTTAAAAAGCTCCAGGAGCCACTAGGGCGGCACTAAGGAGCCGCGGGTTGCCGACCTCTGCTTTAGGGGAACCGAGCAGAGGGTCCTCTAGTCTAGGAGACCTCAGAAATGTGCTGTGGGGGTTCTGGTCGGACCATTCTTATTCATTCTAATGGCCACGATGGCAAATACATCAACGGCCATAGGTTTTGGTCCCCAAAATGCTGTCGGTTCTGTTAATTCTAGTCTTGGTGATCTCTTAGATAATAGAGCATTGACGTCACTTTCCCACTGGACCAGCCCCCTTACTCACACTGAGTGGCAAAAATGGCTGCAACTAGTGGAGAAGACGCGATAACAGCCGATTATCAGCTTAAATTAAAGGCAGTTGGACTTGACAGTGACCCGTACAGTTACCAAGAACCAGTGGTCCATGGACATTAATATTTGGTACAGTTACCAAGAACCAGTGGTCCATGGACATTAATATTTGACCACGAATCCAGTTTCCTGATATTTATATGTACTTAATTTCTGCGCCGGGGAAATTCACGAAGCAAAGCATGAAGGCATACAAATGTCTTAACCCTTGATCCTACTACAAGGCAGGATTTGTTGTAGAAATTAAAGTGATGAGGACACCGAACTTTATGATTTGACCGTTTAACGTTAGCTACCCAAAAATCCAACATTCCCTGATACAAAATGGGAACCACAAATCCATGTTTCGGTGCCTGGAATCCAGTTGTTTCTGTGAATTGCAGCGATCCATTTGTCTCTTTTAAGCTTATTTTTCGGCAGTCTGTAAAACGATAACTCAGATTTCTTAATAAATCTATGAGTACAGTCGAGTATTCTTGGATTCTCCCCCGTCTACCATGGACTGCCCCCCATCCCACTCTAGGTTACATTAACATAAAGACTCCAATCCTGACCTTATGCGTCACATTAACGCACATCCTAAGTCACTTTTGCACAGACTCATATCCAGCACTTTAAAAACCTCATGTTGTACATTTTCTCTCTTTTCATTATATATTTGCTCTTTTATTTTATTGCACCAATCACCACAACAAATTCCTTGTGTGTGTTTAACAAATGTGGCAATAAACCTTTTTCTGATTCTGATTAAAAAGGCACAAGTTACAAATAAAAAGAAAAAATGATTTATATTAAGTGCAGAAATGAGAGGGAAGAGCACCAGTTATAGAGGGAGATAATGAATTGATTTGTGCCAGTGATGACTTCCACTCGGTCCTCCTTTGATTAACTGGGGCCTAATTCATTAAATATGGTGGTATTTGAAACCTTGGCATGTTGTTCTTGCAGTGAAATACATTTTTGTCTAAGGGGGTAAATTTACCAATTAACATTCAGTGTCTGATAACATAAGTCTGGAATTAACATTTGCAAAAAACAATTATGTTTATTTTAAATCTCTTTCTTCTGACGGGGTAAATTTAAGCTGCTCTCAACTAAAGTCATTTAAAGAGGATTTCGTGTTTGAGCTTTTGGGTTTACGTTTTAAAAAGGTTCACATCAGTTATTTTACGTGACATTTGAATAAAACTATAATTACTACAGTAAAAACAAGATATTATTCCAACATCTCTGAGCTTTGGTAAACAGAGAGGGAAAAATGTATGAAAAGAGGAATAAATAAGAGATTCAGTCATGAAGCTGCACCAGTTGAAGCCTAGCTAACCATAAGCTGCTGTTTTCCACCTCAACTCAGTCAAAGAGCTAGTTTGCTCTTCAAATTACTTTCCTCACAATCCGTATGTTGCAGACGAATATCGTGGTTTTAGTTTTTCATTTCAGTCTTTTTCTTGTCCACTTCCTGTTTTATTTTGAAACTGATCTGATCCAAACCCTTTCTTGATTCTTTGACTTTTGCCTCGTCCTTTCTTTCAGTTGTTGCTCTGCCTTTAACCCTTGTACTGTCTTTGGGTCAAAATGACCTAATTCTCCTGTTCCTTCTTTCCTCCTGCTCTCTCCTTCCTTCCTTCCTTCTTTTCTCCCCTCGTACATTCTTTCCTTGTTTTCTCCTTTCCTTCCTTCATTCGTTTTCCCTTTTTTCCTTCCCTCTTTCCTTCCTCCCTTCCTTCCTTCTTTTCTCCCTTCTTTCCTTCCTTCTTTTCTCCCTTCTTTCATTGCTTCTTTTCTCCCTTCCTTCCTTCTTTCCTCCCTTCCTTCCTTCTTTTTTCCCTTCCTTCCTTCTTTCCTCCTGCTCTCTCCTTCCTTCCTTGTTTTCTCCCCTCGTACATTCTTTCCTTGTTTGCCCCTTTCCTTCCTTCATTTTCCCTTCTTTCCTCCCTTCCTTCTTTCCTTCCTTCCTTCATTTTCCCTTCCGCCCTTCTTTTTCCCTTCCTCCCTTCTTTCCTTCCTTCCTTCTTTTTTCCCTTCCTTCCTTTTTTCTTTCTTCCTTCCTTCCTTCTTTTTTCCCTTCCTTCCTTCCTTTTTCCCTTCCTTCCTTCTTTTTTCCCTTCCTTCCTCCCTCCCTCCCTCCCTTCCTTCCTTCCCTCCCTCCCTCCCTCCTTTCTTTCTTTCTTTCCTTCCTTCCTTTTTTTCTTTCTTCCTTCCTTCCTTCCTTTTTCCCTTCCTTCCTTCCTCCATCCCTCCCTTCTTTCCTTCCTTCCTTCCTTCCTTCCTTCCTTCCTTCCTTCCTTCCTCCCTCCCTCCCTCCCTCCCTCCCTCCCTCCCTCCCTCCCTCCCTCCTTCCTTCCTTCCTTCCTTCCTTCCTTCCTTCCTTCCTTCCTTCCTTCCTTCCTTCCTTCCTTCCTTCCTTCCTTCCTTCCTTCCTTCCTTCCTTCCTTCCTTCCTTCCTTCCTTCCTTCCTTCCTTCCTTCCTTCCTTCCTTCCTTCCTTCCTTCCTTCCCCCGAAGACAGCACAAGGGTTAAAGCTAAAACAGGCTGTTTTTTTAGGCATTTTCTTTACTTTTAGCCTTGATCTGTTTCCTGCTGCATCCTCACCTATAACACCATCGTTACTCGAACAAACACTAGTGGTGATTAACGTGAACAGTACAATCAAAGTGCTTGTTAAGTTGCAATGTTTTTATTTGAAATTGACAGCATATTTTCTTCTAGACAGCAATTACACAGTTACAACAGGTGAGCTGAAACTCAACAGTGACAATTTAATGCCACAAATATAAAGAGCAAATACCTGAAAATGTTTATTATACATTCATATCCATCTACATGTGTCTATAAATTCTGTATATTGTTAAATCATATATTGAAAAAATTATAAAGAGTCAAAGATCATTTGAACTGCTCAAAATCTTGCATACGCTAAAATAAACTCCCCTGGCATTTGTGCACAGTCGTTTAGAGACGTAGCGGAGAAATACTGAGGGCTTACGGTGTATTAAGTGACAATTAAGTTAGGAAGTCCATAGAGAACACAGTTGAAAGCTGACGGTGTGAGAGCCGTTTGATATTGAACTTTGTCTTCTGAGTCAGTAAGGAGCCCTTGATCTGCAGGAAAAGACATAATTACACCAGTTAAATTTAATAGTGTGGTCTGTAGTGATTTATTCAGCTAAGCTGGAATCATAATGTTGAGGATTCTTTTTGACCCTGGTACCGTAAAACGTTTGTTGTGCATGCAAATTACATTCAAGAGTGGAAATGAAAATGAGGCTTGACGTAAAAAGGCACGGTACCGTTTGATAGTTTGTGACGAGGCGTCTCAGAGTTGCTCCCTGTCCTCAGGGCCAGGACGCTCTGGCCAGACGTCTGTTTGAGACTCAGCGTCTCTGCAACAAACGAACACACGCTGACTCAGCAATGCCGTTAAACATTAAAGGTATAGTCTGTGATCGTATTCAAAAACATTTATTGTTATACTGGGTGAAATGGTCCTTCCATCCTGAGAGTAACCAGTGAATAATGTGTTCAGAAAAAGGAAAGAAAAACATCCAACCTCTCTGACAGCTTTAATCCTGTAAAAACTCTGACCAATCTGTTTTTTGCGCACCGAATGGCACGGATTGGTCAGAGGCCCAGAGGATTGGCAGGAGGGAAAGAACCAATCAGATGCCTTCATTTTAAGTCCCACCCACGCCCCCCTCTGTCCCATGCGCACACTCGTCACGAATGTAACGGCTCACCCTGCTAAAAAGGCTAAAAAAAGAAAAAGCCAAAGTGCGATTCTGCGGCGCAGGTTGTCCGCTACTGGGGGTCTGCCACGGACCATGGGTTCCGTGGGGATGGAGGCGTCTCCATCCCGGCGAGGGTGGGGAGCGTCAGTGCGCTGCGGTGCCCTACAGGCTCTGTTGCCACGGCTACGCCGTAGGGTACGCGGCGACGCGCACCATTCTGCGTTGGTTTAACGCGGAATCATAAATCAGCCTTTCAGTGTGTGCTGTTCTGAACTTAATTTTGCTGGGATGTCGGGTCCCTCGGCCGAGACACAACTTTTGCGGTAGGCGTTCATTGTTGTGTCTAAAAATGATGCGCAGTGCCCACCCAATCAGAAACGGTACAGATATTCTGTGATATTTTTTTATATTTATAAAAAAAATAAAGGATCCCCATAACTTTGATTGGGTGGGCAGGATGCACGTTTGGGTGGACACAGCCCACCCCTGCCCCCCCCTAAAACCGGCCTGGCCTACAGGTGAATGAGACATGGGGTAGTTTTGTTGAAAATGTGCTGTCCAAAATGTCCTGGAAAACTCGACTCCTGCAAATGCGCGTTCCCCAAAGTTTGTGGGGGCGTGGCTTTGGACGGAGCGCTGACGGGAGGGGGAGGAGGGGGCGGAGCTTAGAGGAGGTGCCACTTTCAAATCTTGCTAGCTCTCCAACATCAAGGACTATACCTTTAATGTCCTGGGAAAATTGTAAATGCCAGAAAAAGAATATTTTTTTTTCCAGTTTTAAAAATGTTACAAAAACAACATCAATGTTTAAACATAAAAAAAAAAAAAAATGGCAAAAACATATAAAAAAACAGGGATTTGGGCATGTTTATTACTTTGGAATATTTTCTATTCTTTCCCAGCTTTTTGAACGGTTCCAGTCATCATGTGCCGTATTTTCAGATTCACACTCCAACTGTTGTCAGACCTGGACTGCAGACTTGCCGGTTTATCCTCTGAAAGCTTTTACTAGAGCCATGATGTTGTAAAAACAGAAGATGTGATGTGAATGGCAACGTTGTTTTCCTGCAAAACCTGAATATTCAGCCCTAGCCGTACCTTCATATATGTGTAAGCTACCGTACACCCTAATCTCATTAAAGACAGAGCAGAATAAGCCTGGGCCCAGAGAAGATTAGTCTTTTCTTGATATATCCCGCTTTTTGTTGTCATGTCATAGTTTGAACTACGCACTTTCTTACTGTGGAAATCCCAACGATATAGAGTTTTTAATGCAAAGGTACATGAAGATCCAGCGATTACAATAACTGAACATTACTTTTTTACTGGTGCACAGAGACTTTTGGAAATTTGCTGAAATCTTTTCAATAATATTTAGTGCAGATTATGAAATGTTCCTGTTTAGCAGGATTTTGAGAAACATTATTAAATGGATGGATTTTCTTACAATCAGCATTCCTAATTTCATACTAAAACCATGCAAATTATGTTCAGAGCAAAATCAAAAATGCTCCCTGACTCAATACAGAGGTTCTTTTCAATTCAGGAGAATTGTTATAATCTTAGAGGTGTCTGCAATTTTACTGTACAAAAGCTAAAAAAAGG
The DNA here is from genome assembly GCF_033807715.1 of Cololabis saira. Classification (NCBI taxonomy): domain Eukaryota; kingdom Metazoa; phylum Chordata; class Actinopteri; order Beloniformes; family Belonidae; genus Cololabis; species Cololabis saira. Next base: position 16,877,809 of record NC_084603.1, read on the forward strand.
TATGAAAAGGAGACGTGTCTCCATTACTGGAGTTAAATTCTGGAATGATGCCAACATACATTTAAAAACATCTCTTTTGGTTTTTAAGAAAATTGTTTGTAAAGCTATTTTTGAAGCTTATAAGTGCAATTGACTATCTGTTAATGTTTCTTTGCTTTTCTGTTGTTTCTTTGCTTTTCTATTCTCTTTTTGTTTTTTTGGAGGTCGGTAGCCACAAAAAGAAACTTGATAATATAGGATAGGCTTTAATAAGCAGTTTGCTTCAGCCTTTTCAGTCATTGTTCAACACATGATTATTGGTTTTGTGTGAAATGTTAATGCTGTGCACAATGTTTTTTGGTGTTGTGTTGTTTTTGTGTTGTCATGACTGAATAAACTTTATTCATTCATTCATACTCAGTCATGTCAAATTCCTGATGCTCCGTTGACTTCCTAACTTTTCTTAACTGTGATGTCGGGATCAAAGTTAGCCCATACATACCTGTATACTACATACATATAACATAAATTATCTTTCTAACCAGTAAAACAATCATTACTAATATATTTTAGTTCATGAAACATATGTTTTTAATTGTTAGTAAATCATTGCAAGCTGTTTTATACGACAGAGAATTAGGGCCAAACTAAAAAAAAAAAAAGGAAATTACGAAAATAAAGTAATAATAATATGAGAATAAAGTTGTAAAATTATCAGAATAAAGTCATAATGTTGCAAGAATAAAGTAGTAATATTACGAGAATAAAGTCATAATATTTTGAGAATAAAGTCGTAATATTAAATATATTATAAATATATAAATATAACTTCACAAGATGCTCAATATTAGAGTTCTTATAAATTAACACTTTATTCTTGTAATATTACGACTTTATTCTCATAAATTACAACTTTATTCTCGTGATGTTACGACTTTGTTCTCGTAATGTTACTACTTTATTCTCGTAATGTTACAACTTTATTCTCGTAATGTTACGACTTTATTCTCATAATATTACGACTTTATTCTATTACGACTTCATTCTCGCAACATTAGGACTTTATTCTCGTAATTTTACGACTTTATTCTCATTATATTATGACTTTATTCTCGTAATTTCCAATTTTTTTTTTGTCTTAGTTTGGCCCGTCGTAGTTTTAAATGTAATTTTACACAATATTTTGGAATAAATACGAACCAAATACCGTCAGATATAAAGTAAAAGTTTCATAATGCTAAATTGCTGGATATTAAGCGCACAGTAAAAAAAACAAACCCCCCACAAGAGTCCAAACCTACTATCGAGCACTGTGGCGACGTTGTGTGTATTCTGTTGCAGACTGCAGTTCCACTGGTTGAGGATAACACAGCCGACCCCCCCCACACTCAGCAGCAGAGCCGTCTCCAGCGGCTTCTCCAGGGAGAGTTGAGCCGCACTGGGACGGGAGGAACAGTGAAGTTATTAAAGGTGGGAACAGGACAATAAACTACCAGCTACAAATTTCAGAACAGAAATAAAAAGCCAACAACAACAAACACACCAGTGTAAGTGGGGTTGGTGAAATACAGTACACTCGGAGGGCAAAGGTGAAGCAGAATTTGATTTGAAATAATTCATTCAATGCTTTCTTACCTCTTTTGCTTTTCAAGATTTGTCTGGCGGAGAGCGCTGACTTTGTTCTGGACCCGGTCAAAGAGCAGAGCCACGCGGCAGTCTGAGGAGAGCAGTCGACAGCATCATTAGTTTGTTACAAAAGAATGAACTCTCCTCCAAAGTGGGCAGATTGAAAGCAGCAACACTCTGAAGGGAAGCAGGGGAGTGTTATTCTTAATGCTGTTCTGTAGGTTGCACTTTCCAACGTTTGAAATCAAATGTCTTGTTTTCTTGCTTTTTTTGTTTGGCTATTAAGAGCACATTTTTATCTGTGGTTATACACAGATAATCTATACCAGGGGTCGGCAACCCAAAATGTTGAAAGAGCCATATTGGACCAAAAACACAAAAAACAAATATGTCTGGAGCCGCAAAAAATGAAAAGTCTTGTATCAGCCTTAGAATGAAGGCAACACATGCTGCATGTATCTTTATTAATTATAACTGGGGAAGATTTTTTTTTTCATTATGCACTTCGAGAAAAAAGACGAAATGTCAAGAAAAAAGTCCAAATGTCGAAAAAAAAGTCCAAATGTCGAGATTAAAAAGGAAAGAAAAAAAGAAGAAAAAAAAGGAAAAAAAGGAAAAAAAGGTCAAACATTTTTGAAAAAGCTCCAGGAGCCACTAGGGCGGCGCTAAAGAGCAGCGGGTTGCTGATCCCTGATCTATACCTTAATATTAAGCAGGTCCTCCATGTGGTGTCAGAAGAGCTCTGACCAGTCAGGGTTTGCACAAAATATCTGAGTGTTTCCTTCCAGGGTGTTTGTAACACATTCTTTGGACCCTGCGGGTTGTAGGTTCCTCTGTTAACATGTATTACACTACACCGATGCCCCAACATCCCATCAGACTGGTATTTGGGAACTTGGGAGACCAAGTGAACGCTGTAGAATTCGAGGTGATTTAAGCTTTGACTTTTGACTGGTGCATTGTGTCGTGCCACTTTTATAGTGGTTGTTGAGAATAAACCAGGTCCAAATATATCTTTGCATGGCACAAAGCATTACTACTGCACAAAGTTTAACACCTGCAGAAGAAGAAGTGTAGTGGAGACGAGTCACTTACTCTATTACTATAGCGTTGCTCCATTGGCTACCCGTAAAATTCTGAATCCAATTAAAAATTTTAATACTTGCGTATAAAGCCCAAAACGGCTTAGCTCCGCATTATTTGCAAGACCTGGTAGTGCCTTATGTTCCTGGCAGAGCTCTCCGTTCTCGGAGTGCAGGTTTACTCGTAGTTCCTAGAGGGTCTAAATGTAGATTTGGAGGGCGGGCGTTCTGCTATCAGGCACCATTACTATGGAACCAACTTCCAATCTGGGTTAAGGAGGCCGACACCACCTCCACCTTTAAAACTAAACTTAAAACCTTTCTGTTTAGTAAAGCGTATAGTTAGTGTTTAGTAAAGCTCTAGCTGGTGTTGGTAAATCTCTAGGTAGTGTAAACTCTAGTGTGTTAGAGTCAGTAGTCATAGCTGCAGCTATAGAACAAGACTATAATAGTTAGTCTCAAATATAGCTTGGTGGTAGATATGCTGCTATAGGCTTATGCTGCAGGGGGGCACCAACATGATCCACTGGGCGGTGCCTCTCACCCTTCTTCTCTTCTCCTCTTCCCTTCCTCTCTTCTCCATTTCCATTTTTATTTATTATAAGTATCTCATAGCCATCATTTTTGTCCATCGTTCCTGTAGTTTCTTGTGCTGGCCCCCCTTTTTTCTCTTTTGTGCATGTTTGCAGGCCGGAGCTTCGGGAGCTGCGTGCTGGCCTGCGGTCCCGGTCCCCCCCCATCCCCGGTCATCCCGCTGCTGCTTCCACCTGCCTGTGTGGATGTCTGCTGTGTGCTGCTGATGTCCCCGACCCCCCAGTCTGTCCTTCGGCAGGAGGGTCCGCCCTTATGATCCAGGTCCTGGTCCAGGTTTCTTCCCTCCTAAAGGGGAGTTTTTCTTGCCACTGTTTGGCTTAAGGTTTTTCTCCCACTAGGGGAGTTTTTACCTGCCATTGTTTATGTAATAATTGCTCGGGGGTTTATGTTCTGGGTCTCTGGAAAGCGTCTAGAGACAACATCTGTTGTATTAGACGCTATACAAATAAAATGTAATTGAATTGAATTGATGTCATGGAAAAACCTATTAAACGCTCTTTAATACGTTCTTTTCAACAAAGTGAATACCTGGACTGAAACTGAGTGTCTAAGTTACCAAGAATAAGACTTGCGAGATGATCCATATTTCAGTAGATTTAATTAAACAGTTAAAAAGGTCAAAACCTACATGAGGTGTCTCCATGCAGAATGACGATGAAACAAAGCATAACGATTTTAAGGCATAAAGGATGATTCATTCTTACGATTCATAACATTTTAAGGTCAGTGTCAATCTTTTTGGAGCAGAGTACCAGTTTGTACATTTAGATGAGCCAAGTCTATGTTTTTTGGTTTAATCAAGTGGGCAAGGCTACATTTTCCCTCACATTTGATCTTTAGCTTAGTCCCACTCTCATAGGTTTCTTTGGTCGGTCTAAGAGGGGACTGACTCGAGGACTGACTAGGAATCCAACTAGGAATGCTGAAGCTCCAGCCCTGTGAGCCGATGCGTGACGGTGCTGTAAAACGACGCGCCGTTGTCCCACAAGGACGGAAACAGCTACTTTGGCTGTTTTTTGACGATAGCGGAGACATTCCTTAATATAAAGCTAAAGCTGACATTGTAACGTTAACTAAATTCCTTATTCTGCTTCAAATTCTCACAAGACTGTGATGACATGTGGAAAGAAAGGATACTGTGAGTTTCATTTAAGTGCTTGGGGTTTGAATTTCAGTGAATATGTCCAGTTTTTGTTCACTATCACCTCATGGAACGACCTCCTAAACCACTCTGAACTTGCTCTGTTTATTTCTTTTTCAATAGAACCAGGACATGGCATTTCAAAGTTCCCTTTTGCAAATTAGGGGATGTTCTCAGAGGGAACCAACAGAGAGATTTTTGTGTCAGAAGGTTCTGCTACGGATTATCTGCCTCCAGCACAGAAACTGTGACGCACTTGATCATGGTACGATCAGATGGCGACTGCTGGTGTGACGACACGCTGCTCGTGTCTCCTACAAGGCGCGTGTCAGCACATCCAAGGTCATCCATTGTCCACCAGTGTCTCACGTCTTATAATTAATTAATTATTCTACCCGACTGCCTCCAAAGTAACATTTGTTTCTGTCTTACACATCTCCATCCGTCTGCTGCTTTCCATGGAGATGTTTGATGGTTTCACTGACAGTCCACGCCAGTGAACCCAGTTTTAATAAAAGCAAAGATTACATCCTTTATGAGTTATGTTAAGGATTATTAGGGCATAGTGCGAAGGCCCTATTGTACCTGTAGGAATTGTTCTTGTTCTCGTTTTCATGCCCCCCTAAACGTGCCCCAAAAGTCACCAAATTTTGCACGCAAGCCAGGCCTGGCGAAAAATCTGATATTTAATGGTTTGCATTAATGGGCGTGGCCTAACGGCTCAACAGCGCCCCCTAGAAAACTTTGTCCCTCAAGCCCCACAACACGGTTTTACGTACATGCACGAAAATTGCTACACACCTGTATCATGTCTCAACTTAAAGAAAAGTCTCTTGGAGCCATGGCCGAAACGGAACAGGAAGTCGGCCATTTTGAATTAATCGTGTAATTTTGGCGCAATATATGCCATTTTCATGTGTCATACTTTAACAAACTCCTCCTAGCAGGATCGTCCGTTCGACATAAAACTCACTCAGGAGACACAAAAGACATTAATGATGAAAGGTTATCAAAATCGTGAGTTTTCGATTTAACTTCAATGTTAAACAGGAAGTGATACTAGTATCTGATTGGTCGATATTTGATAGATCCTATTTTCTGCTGTAACTTTTGAATGGTTTGACATAAAGAGTCATGGGTGGTGGCATCAGACTTAGTTTTGAGTCCTTGACCTTTATTGGTGAAAATTGCACATGCGAGGGCCCGTTCATCGCTGCTTGCAGCTTTAATTTATTTTATTTTAGCAAGAAATATACAGGTTAAAGCAATTCCTTTTTAAGATACAAGTGCAGAGTGTGCAGCTAGCACTGCAGGGTCCTTTTATTCCCTACGAAACATAAAATCTGCCATCAGCTAATAATGTTTTGATGACCAAGTAAGTAGGAATGATTGTGTTTATTGTGGGAAAACAGCTGGAATTGGGTCCTATGGTGCCAGTCACACTATAGTTAGCAGCAATAAGACCAGACGCCCAGGTGGCACATACGTCTGGCCCGGGGCGATGAGCAGAGCCGACCTGACACTGCCAATCACACGGGAAAAAAAACAAAAGTGCTCCCATGTGCAGACTATCTTTGCTTTCTGGTGAGGAAGAGGAATGTGGCAATGGGTGTTTTTAAACAATATCCTTTTTAAAGCTTGAATAACTGACTGGTGAGTTGGACGCAGGGTATGAAAAAAGCTTTCTGTGATAACTGAGAACGGGGAGACGTGTCTTACGTCTTCTCGTACCCCCTAAACTCTAAATAAATTACTTCACACTTAAAATCCTCATGATGAGAAAATATGTCCTTAATGTGCTTTATTGCTATTTGGTTAAAAATACATAATGTAATCATTGTTTCTCCCCCAAGTCAAATTACAAAAAAACATCTTGTAAAAATAATACATGAAAGCAACCCACCGCTGTCTACGAATCATTTCAGCAACAATTTCATGTGAGAAAATTACCCTTATTACTTTCATTTTGCAGAGAAGCAGATGTGTTTACACAGTTTTTTCATTAAGTTTCATTAAGATCTATTGCTAACATTTGGACTCATTAACCCTTGTTTCATTTCTTCAGTCACATTAGTGAATGTATGGTTGTGTTATGGCAGCTGTTCGTTTTTAACTGTCTTTCCTGTTGTGCAGAAGTCTCTCTGTTTTCACCCACTTTGGAAATGAAACACAGACTTCATTTCTTCAATTAGCAGGATGGTAGAATGGGAGGCAGCACTTCTTTTGAGGGTTTGGGATGCAGACGTGCCTTCTACCTTCAACATCTGGCATGAAACGCCCCATTTTTGACAAACCTTTTGACAAAGGGCTGGTCTTAAACTGGGCATACACTGTGCGATATTTTAAATCGTTGATGTGTGGCGATAAATGAAAAAAGATTAGACAACGTCGTGATTGGACAAGGAATTGGCTGGGCAGACGTGGGAAATGCGGTCTTTTTTTCTGCTATTAAAACATGATTTGTAATGTGAATTTGCAACACTTTAAACTACAAATAATAGTTTTTGACATGACATCAGAGATTGCGCATGCTCTCTGTGAAAGGATGAGGCCAATTGGGTCGTAGCACGACAAGGATTTCAAACACGTTTGATTTTCTTGTGAGCACACGATTTGGGATCGGGAGCTCGTCGTGAGGTGTTAATCTCTCGTCGTTACCCCACGTTTACTGCACGAGGCACGACCAACGATTGGGTCGAAATCCGGCCCAATCCAAAAAATAGTCGCACGAGTGGAAAATCGGCTCAAAACGAGCCGATAATCGCACAGTGTCTGCCCGGCTTTAGAGTTCCGGAGGCATCCTTTGCTGATGCTTTGATAGACAGAGACTGCATTCCCCCTCCCCAAGGGGGCACATACCCTCTAGACTCTTATTTTTATTTATTTATTTATTATATGTATATACAATTATTTCTGCATCTATAACAGAAGGACTAAACGAAAGGGACAACAAATAGCCTCAGACATCACACACTCACTCTACAGTCAGTATAAGCTCCTCCCTTCAGGTCACAGATACAGATCACTACAATTCAGGACAAACAGAGCCATGTCAAGCTTCGTGCCCTCATCAATCAGACTCATAAACAGCTGATCTTACCTATTCACTTTTGTACCCGCTTTTATACATATTTTTAAAAAATCATTGTATTTATCACGCACTTAACGGGGGACTTATATTTTTTTTATCTCTCTCTCTCTCGTATTTTATCTATGCTATGGTTTTACAGCATCTAAGTCCAGCAGTATTTGTGATTGCCCAATGTATGTTGCTTTATATTGATTGTTTGGTTTGTTTCTGTACTGTCCTGTTGCATATGTTATCTGTACACGCACTGATGCTGATGCTTTTACACAAATGAAGTTCCTAACGGATAAATAAAGTTATTTATTTTATTATTATTATTATTGGCATTTTTTCAATCTTGCCGTCACCCGCTGACATGTGCATGATGAGGATGGCAGAAAACAAATTCATGTTCCGTTTGATGGGGATATTCTGTTTGGCGTTTACATGACCCAATATTCAGGTTTTAAAAGGAGTAACCCAGGGGTCATTTTCAGGTTTTTAAAAACTGGAATATGAGCCCTGGGTTACTCCTTTTAAAACCTGAATATTGGGTCATGTAAACGCCAAACAGAATATCTCCATCAAACGGAACAGGAATTTGTTTTCTGCACATGTTCTGTTCACAAGGAATCCTGGTCTTTTGAGTCCAGGAAGTTCTTATAAACACGGAGAAACAAAGACCAGGAGGAGACTAATCACTTCATAAATGTAATGAAGGATATGAACATTTCTGCATTTGTAAACGGTCGTTCAGTACCGGGATAGCGGGATTTAAAAGAAGGTGAGCGAAAAGAGCGAAAAGAGCGAAGCAGCATTTGTTTTGAATTTGGATACAGGAAGAAGAAGCGGAAATGACGGTAATTGTGTCATGACGTTCTCCGTGCGTCGCTGGTTTGATCCAGATATCCCAAATGATTAATTACCATGTAAACGGAATATTCAGAATGTTTCAGTAACCGGAATATTAGCAATAACCCAAATTTTGACTGCATGTAAACGTAGTCACTGTTTGTGTTTAAAAACCTCAGGTTCCACTAATGTGTAGTCCATGACTGTACGGTACCGGAGAGGTTGCGGGCCGCCAGGTTCGCAGGAGAAACGTTTGCCACAAACGGGTCCATCCCCACGTACACGAAGGCGCTGCAACTGCACAGCAGCCGCTCCGTCTCAGACGAACTTGAAAAACATCAACGAACACGAGCGAGATCTGTTAGTGGAGTAGAAGTGGTTGAGTGTGTTGCAATATGAAAGACGGACAAAGGATTCACACCTGGGTGTTTCTTTGCTGCCCAGGAATCCCTCCCACTTAAGGGTGTGATGCTGGCTGTGGGTTTTCAAAAGCTCATACACCGTCAAACACAGAGTGGTCCCTCCTGCGCCATGAGAAAGAAAACATCCAAATATAAAACGTTGCATCTAGAGTCACAAAGGAGCAAGAAAACATGGGTTTTATTGAAAAGGTTCTGCCTTTACAGCGTCTCAGAATGAACAAAAGGACACACGGTGCAGACAGAGCCGCCGTACAGCAACGCTTGGTTGTAAAACTGGGAAGGAATGACATTAATCACAGCAAAACTTTTTTATTTGTTGGCCTTTAAAACCCCAGTAGCCTCTGAGAGTTTATCCCTTTCATGGAGAATATCAAATAAAATTGCTGAAACTGTTTCTAAATAATACTAGAAGATTTCATGAAATTTTGATATGGGCATGCCCTACTGCCCATTCGTCCCCTCTTGCTGCTTTGGTTTGGCGTTGTAGTGGTTGTGTTTGGGATGGTTCTATGTCAGTTTGAGGAGTTTACGGTTGTATTGCATTCATTCTTTTGCTCCCCATAGTTATTAATGGGACACGCTTTTTGGCGTCTAACGTCCCCACGGTAATACTTTTGACTGAGAAAAGTAATTCCCATCGAGGCAAGATGGAGACGCATCTAACGATGTATGCCGTGCATGGGTGCATGTTCCGGTTCAGGCTACATTAATGGATAGGTTTTTGTTTCACCGTGGTAAAAAACCCCATCCGAATGAATGGGGCCATGTGGCCTGGATTTTGACAAAAAATGTCCTTAAATAACAGCTTCATGAAATTTGAATATGTTGAAGTCCACAGCGTGCCGAGTCGGGAAACATTCGTACAATGTCTCTACGATAACCTGTTGCCTAGCAACAAGTGTCCAAAGTCAAATGGAAATAAAAAAAAAATTAAAGGTAAATATCGCAAAAACTGTAATAATTGGCATAATGAGGTTGTACGGTCAGTTAGTGCCAATCGGGTTGAATGTTTGAAAGTTTGAACGGTGTCTCTACGATAAAGTTCGGCCGAGCAATAAGCGTCCGAATTTTCGCCTTTTTTTTGCTTTTTGGCATCTAGCGTTGCCACGGTAACACTTTTGACTGAGAAAAGTAATGCCCATCGAGGCAAGATGGAGACGCATCCAACGATGTATGGCATGCATGGGTGCACATTGCGGTTCGGGCCGTATTAACGGACGAAAAAAGAGTGCGGAATAAGAATACAAAGAAAAGGGAAACCTTTTATAGATACTATTTTATCGTCTTCATTTTTCAGATTTTTCTCGGGCGTGTTTTATTTTTTGGAGATTTTTTTTTTCCACATCAGAGCGGGGTCATGCTGTACACCCGCTGGTGCGCAGTGGGACTTGTGCGACTTTAGCTCGTTAGCAAAATGCTAGCAACATTGCCCTTTGGGCCATTCTGGACGATTGCAATATGGTCATGCCACTACTTGGCATGCCCTTAATAAGCATAAGTCAGGCTCCTTATCTGATTCATTTCCATCCTTGGAAAAAATGAAAAGTGAAATGAAACTAAAAACAATGGTCTCCAGTTACTTACCAACACAGCCTTCATTGTGAGGGTCAATGATATCTGAATGTGAGTTGAGGCTCATCCTCTATGAGAAAATGTATGCAGTAACTGGAAATTACTATTGTAGGCATTCAGGCAGAATGTATAAAAATATACAGGACTGTCTCAGAAAATTAGAATATTGTGATAAAGTTCTTTATTTTCTGTAATGCAATTAAAAAAAAAAAAAAAGTCATACATTCTGGATTCATTACAAATCAACTGAAATATTGCAAGCCTTTTATTATTTTAATATTGCTGATTATGGCTTACAGTTTAAGATTAAGATTCCCAGAATATTCAAATTTTTTGAGATAGGATATTTGAGTTTTCTTAAGCTGTAAACCATGATCAGCAATATTAAAATAATAAAAGGCTTGCAATATTTCAGTTGATTTGTAATGAATCCAGAATGTATGACTGTTTTGCCTTACAGAAAATAAAGGACTTTATCACAATATTCTAATTTTCTGAGACAGTCCTGTATATATTAAATGCACATCTTCATAAAGGATACACTTGAAGTTCTGGTTGTCCACTGAAGAATTGTAAGGAGGCAGCACATCTCTGTCAGACACCTGGGTAAGTAGAGATATATTGTTATTACAGTTTAAAAGCACACAGCTGCAATTGCAAAACATATAATGTTAGAATAATTGAACATAGAGTAATCTCATGTTTACTCCAATTGCCTTTACATATGAACTAAGCTTGTTTGGTGTGTATTTGCAGAGTTAGTTCTGCAGAGAGGAGAAGTCATGACTGTGGAGTTATCTGTGCAAAACAAGGCCTGCTCCCCCGGTTGAAGATATACCAGGCTGCTTCAAGGTCAAGGAGGAGCAACATATATCACGCTGAAGATAAGGATTTATGTAAAGGTGAAGAATTGCAGCTGTGTTTTCCTTCTCCCTTAGAGCTGCAACTCATATCGTAACTAGGGACTTCCAGTACTGGAGTTGAGGGGGGATGAGGGGGGATGGCATCCCCCCCTGAAATAAAAACGGTCCAAATCATCCCCCCTGTAAAACTGCCATCCCTCCTTTCCATCCCTTATGTCATTTCATCAATGAATGTGGTTTTACTGCTATTTCAACATTTAGAGTCATCACCAGAAAAATAACTTATTTGACAATTTGTACCTGTTTCAAGTAAATTTTCCACTTGAAATAAGTAGAAAAATCTGCCAGTGGGACAAGATTTATCTTCTCATTACAAGTGAAAAAATCTTGTTCCACTGGCAGATTTTTCTACTTATTTTAAGTGAAAATCTACTTGAAACAGGTGAAAATTGTTGTTTTTTTCCAGAAATGAGTCTTGTTTTAAGTGTAATGAGATTTTTTTTTACTAAAATGAGACATTTTAACTAGAAATAAGACAAATATTCTTGTTAAGATTGTGAGTTTTTGCAGTGATCCATTTTACTTATCCTGTGAAGGACAGAGTCATATTGATAAGTTCAGAAAAGTGTTTTTTATTGTTGTGTTTTGATGTATTTGATGTAAGCCCAGTGGATATTTAAAGCTTACAGAAGGCTGCATTTAACTGCTGCTATGTCATTCCTGCAGTATTTCTGCAGGTGTTTTGGTCACTGCTATTATTTGTAATATATTATATCATTTGTAATCAGCACAAATTATCTGTCCCCATATGATAAAATCCACCATCCCCCCTGAATTATTTTTTACAACTCGAGTACGGGGGACCACCCTAGGAAATAAAAAGAGAGGGGTCGGCAGCGTGAACTCTGTCCGTTCTCCTTGCAAGTAAAACTTTAACCTCTTGTCTTTCTCTCTTTCGTATTATGCTTTTGATGTTCTAGGTTGTTTGAACCTGACATATAAGAACGGGAGTAAATAAATCATAGAGAGACTGAAGTCGATATGGACAAAAAATGCAAATGTTGGCATATATACATCAGTCCACAGCAGTTACAAACAGAACACGCACGACGAATGTAGGACAGAGCGAGCGGGAAAGAACGTCGAGGCAAAATTGCTCATTAAAAACCAGAACTGCATGACAGAGGATGAACGCTTAGAAGCAGGAAATGGGATCTTTTTGAAAACACATTGTGTAATTGATTGAAAAAGCACACTTAAAAGAGAGGCGGGAGGATCTTACGTAATTGCCAGTGCTGACAGCAGGTAAAAGTAATATAGCCGTCTTTATCTGGCAGGCCCAGATTAATTTACTGAACTCACGGCTTTGATGGCTCGGTTTTGATCTCACCTTCCCCTTCGTTTTCTTGCCACCTTTCGTGTTCTTTTTGTTGTCACCTTCAGCTGCCACAAACAGAAAACAGAATTAATATGTACAGTTGTCTGGAGGGCAGATTACACCGTATTTGGACTAAAAAAAATAAAATAAGAAAAAGAGAGAAAGCAAAAAGATAGTCATTGGCATTTAACGGAAGAACTAAAAGTTTCTTCAAGCTACGACGCGTATCTGTCTGAATCCTGTTGATTAAGAATGAATTATCAATTTATTCAGCACGTTATTTGACCGAGTGGGTTTTCATTTCTAAGGAAGGTTTGGTTACAGCAGGGAATTAGTTTGGGAACAAGTTCACTTTGGTTCCAAAGTAAAATCTTTCCAGAACTTTCATGATTGAGATTCATGTTGGACTGAACATGAATATGGATCGCTGAAGCTTCTTAACCCTTGTGCTGTCTGAGCGGTCAAGGGAGGAGGAAGGGAGAGAAGATGGAAGGGAGGAAAGAAGGAATGAAGGAAGGGAGTAGGAAAGGGAGTAAGGAAGAAAGAAAAGATGGAAGGGAGGAAAGAAGGAATTAAGGAAGAAAGGAGAAAAGAAGGAAAGAGGGAAGGGAGTAGGAAAGGGAGTAAGGAAGGGAGAAAAGATTTGAAAGAAGGGAGAAAGGAAGGAAAGAAGGGAGAAAGGGAAAGAAGGAAAGAAGGAAGGAAGTAGGAAAGGGAGTAAGGAAGGGAGAAAAGATGGAAGGAAGGGAAAAAGGGAAAGAAAGAAGGGAGGGAAGAAGGAAGGAATGGAGAAAATAAGGAAAGTAGGAAGGAAGTAGGAAAGGGAGTAAAGAAGGGAGAAAAGATGGAAGGGAGGAAAGAAGGAAGTAAGGGAGAAAGAAGGAAAGAAGGAAGGGAGTAAGGAAGGGAGAAAAGATGGAAGGGAGGAAAGAAGGAAGTAAGGAAACAAGGAGAAAAGAAGGAAAGAAGGAAGGAAATAGGAAAGGGAGTAAAGAAGGGAGAAAAGATGGAAGGGAGGAAAGAAGGAAGTAAGGGAGAAAGAAGGAAAGAAGGAAGGGAGTAAGGAAGGGAGAAAAGATGGAAGAGAGAAAAGAAGGAAGTAAGGAAGAAATTAGAAAAGAAGGAAGGAAGTAGGAAAGGGAGTAAGGAAGGGAGGGAAGAGGGAAGGAATGGAGAAAATAAGGAAAGAAGGGAGGAAAAGCAAAGAAGGTAATAAAGGAACGAATGACAGAAGAGAGGTAGGAAGAAAAAGGAGTAAAGGAGGGTATAAAAGGAGGAAAAGAGGAAAGGAAGAAGGAAGGAGAGAGCATGGCAGGAGGAAAGAAGGAGAGAAGAACAAGCACAAGGGTTAAAAATGTTTTTCTGATCAGAATTTCTTAGAGCGAGTCTAAAATCAGATCGAATGTAACTTTCCCTCAGCTCCCCCTGTGTGTCTAACAGCTAGCTCACTAGCTCTGTTATCAGCACAGAACTCCCTGGATGCCAGAATGTGCAGAACCTGGGCTACCAACTCCAACTGCTGAAGATTAAAGGGAGGAAGAAGGAGATTGATTTTTGCGAGTGAAGCTGAAGCACCTGCAGGGGCTGCACACCGGCCCAAAGAACGGGGTTTATAATTGACGGATTGAAAGGCCAAGTTAACAGTTTCACACTGGTTGTTCATGGACTGTACGTGCATATATTTACTGGACTAAGACACTCCATGTGTAACTTATTTTTCTGAAAGCCAGCAGTCCACCAAGGGCTTTTCCCCTTCTGAGACAAAGTAAATAGAAACTCTGTTGTGTCATTTCCTACAAAACCTCAGTAATCAGACGTTTATTATTATGATCACTAACACTTGAGTCATTTATTAACTGGACTGACACGTTTCTCTCTTACTAGCACGCTGGGCATAACTCAGCTACATTACTGGGAGCTCATACCCGCCGTCATGCCACTGCAAGTTGCACATTTTAACAATGTTATTAACTAACTGCTGGAGAGTGTACATAAATTCCTGTTTCACTCAAATCTTTCCACACAAATACCTGGATATCAGGATATCAGGATACACTCTTGGCAAAATCAGATGTTTTCCAGTGAGACCGAAAGATACATTTATCAAAATGGTTTTAATATTGTTGAATATTGTTGCGACTAGTGTTCCATTGTAAAAAGTTTAACCTTTTAAGCTTATTGTTAGGCCGTATTTCTTCAGGATTAGATAGAATCTTTGACCACGTCTCCTCTGGATGCTTTTTTTTTTACTCTATTTCAATTAACCCTTGAGGGCCAGCCTAATCTCAGGCTTATGTTCTTATATGGCAATTCCCCCCCGTACCGGGGGCTCCAGGGGACGACGATAAACAGCGAGACAAGCCATCGCACTGGCATTTAAAAGTTTATGTCTCGGTGGATTTCCTGATATGGTTGAACATCAAATCATTTTCTAAAATCTGTGCGCTATAAATCATTGTGGATGGTTAACAAACTCTTTGACGAAGCAAAACTCAAGGCAGTAAGAGTTGTGCCCCAATAAGGAAATACTTTTAGAGTTTGGACTAATCTGACATTTCTATGCAAAGTGCTGCAAAAAATAACAGATAGCCATTTAAAAACTTCTTTTAAGATGTCAGAATAATGGTAATGATGGTCCTGGAAGGAAAAAAAAGAAAGCAATACAAAGAAAGGTTGTCTCATCATCTCAAACATACAGGACTGTCTCGGAAAATTAGAATATTGTGATAAAGTCCTTTATTTTCTGTAATACAAAAATGTCATACATTCTGGATTCATTACAAATCAACTGAAATATTGCAAGTCTTTTATTATTTTAATGTCACTGATCATGGTTTACAGCTTAAGAAAACTCAAATATCCTATCTCAAAAAATTTGAATATTCTGGGAATCTTAATCTTAAACTGTAAACCATAATCAGCAATTTTAAAATAATAAAAGGCTTGCAATATTTCAGTTGATTTGTAATGAATCCAGAATGTATGACATTTTTGTTTTTTTAAATTGCATTACAGAAAATAAAGAACTTTATCACAATATTCTAGTTTTCTGAGACAATCCTGTATTTGATAGTTATATAAACAATTTTTATGTTTTTAATTTTCTTATGTACATAAGCATGGACGAGTGAAATGCACCTTAAACGCTCAAGACTAATCTCAGAGCATCAACTCAAATCATCCAAATGATTCAACCTTTGAAAAGGTGCAGATGTTGCAGCATTAGATTCTGTGTTCTTTCACAAAGTATTAATGTAAAACTAAGATATAAAAAGAAAAGAAAAGAAAAGCTGGAGTTTGACCCTTACAATAAAGTCTCCAAACTAAAATCTCCAAAAATAGAACTGGAGAGACAAAATATGTAGGATGATGTTCATGCATATATATATTCTTTTCTATTTGCATAAAAAAACAACAAGAAAAACAAAGGATAAAATAATTCAGTTGCCATTGTTTACCTCTAATTGCTTTATAACTTTGCAGCTATCGTGAATAACTTACACACAGGTGTATACAGAAAGTGTATCACTTAAAATTGTAATTGCTCTTTAAATACCTCTCAGTAATGGAAATGTTTCAAATAGATTTCATCAGATAAGACTGGGATGAGTGGGGGATGATGCAATGCTGCGGCGGTTGTTACATCCAGCAGTCGGGGAGGATTCTGCTCTCCCTCTGCTCGCGTGAGCACGAGCTCTTCATTCATCGGGACGTTTAAGATTATAAACTGAGCCATCTTGATGGATTTTTATAATATCTCTGCCATAAATGTTAATGCTTGACATGTTAATCAAACGTCATGATTTTATTAGCCATGTTGTATTAGCATTAGAATTGAACTTTCTTTGATTTATAATGACACTTTATATTGCATTTGGGTTTAAAGAAATCTTTCTCTTGTGAGACTTTTTGGGTTTCATAAAAGACTGAAAGAAAATAGATATTTCAGCAGAACAGCAGTGAAAGTTGTGCTCAGTCTGCCAACAGAGAATTAAAAAGCCTCCACACTCTATTTGACACTGGGCTGAGTCAATTTTGGATGAGAAGAAAAACATCAGACGGAGTTGGTCGCAGATCGAGAAAAGTCAACATTAAAAAGTTATTTCTCATCAAACAATAGTCAACATTGAGTCAGTCAGTGGTTAACAAAGGACGCCACTAACCCCCGGACGATCGAATAAAAAGCTCATATTTTAAATTGTTCTAGCAGAGACATCTGAAGGGGCCACGGATAATGGACACCCGATTCAGCAAATCAGGTTAACGCTCTTCATGGATGTCCTGAGGAACAGCAGGATGTGAAAGGACCTTTCTCTGCTGATCAGATTCCTGTTCTATGGCTGCCTGTAGTCTTAACCTGCCTGCAGTCTCAACCCACCTGCAGTCTCAACCCACCTGCAGTCTCAACCCACCTGCAGTCTTTACCCACCTGCAGTCTCAACCCACCTGCAGTCTTTACCAACCTGCAGTCTCAAACAGCCTGCAGTCTGAACCCATCTGCAGTCTTAACCTACCAACCTACCTTAATACCTACCTCTCTCTCTCTCTGTGTATATGTGTGTATACAGCGGGGAAAATAAGTATTGAACACGTCAACATTTCTCTCACAAAACATATTTCTAATCGAGCTATTGACATGAAATTTTCACCAGATGTCGGCATCAACCCAAGTAATGCACACATACAAAGAAATCCAAACATTTAAGTCCATAAATTAAGTTATGTGTAATAAAGTGAAATGGCACAGGGAATAAGTATTGAACACATGAAGAAAAGGAGAGGTAAAAAGGTCTGGAATGCCAAGAAAACAGCTGGAGTTTGTCAGTAATTAGAAAGTTAACCTGTCCCCTATTAGTGCAAAGTAATATCAGCTGGTTCAGTCCTGATTGATGCCTTTTAAAAAGGTTTCTCACCAGCAAGGTGTTAGACAAGAAGCATTGCATTATGGCTAAAAGCAAAGAGCTGTCCAAAGACCTACGCAACCTTATTGTTGCAAAACACACTGAAGGCATTGGTTACAGGCGTATTTCTAAACTTCTGAAAGTTCCAGTGAGTACCATTGGGGCCGTCATCCGGAAGTGGAAAGAACCCGGCATCACCATAAAGCAGCCACGGCCAGGTGCTCCTCGCAAGATTTCAGACAGAGGAGTCAGAACAATCATCGTTAGGGTTCTCCAACAGCCCAGGACCACTCGTGGAGAGCTGCAGAAAGACCTGGAATCAGCAGCTACCGTTGTTTCAAAGAAAACAATAAGTAATGCACTCAACCGCCATGGCCTCCATGCACGCACACCACGCAAGACTCCATTTTTGAAGAAGAAGCATGTTGAAGCTCGTTTGGAGTTTGCGACACAACATCTGGATAAACCCATGTCATTCTGGGAGAACATACTCTGGTCAGATGAGACCAAAATTGAACTCTTCGGATGAAATAAGACACAACATGTTTGGAGGAAAAATGGCACCGCACATCACCCCAAAAACACCGTACCAACAGTCAAGTTTGGAGGTGGGAGCATCATGGCGTGGGGCTGTTTTTCAGCATGTGGTACTGGTAGACTTCATATCATTGAAGGAATAATGACTGGAGAAAAGTATCGAGACATTCTTGATCAGAATCTGGTGTCATCTGCCAGGCTGCTGAAGATGACAACGATCCCAAGCACACAGCCAAGCTAACACTCAACTGGTTGAAGAAAAAGAAAATAAAGCTGCTAGAATGGCCCAGTCAATCACCAGACTTGAATCCAATTGAGAATCTTTGGAAAGAACTGAAGATCCGGGTTCAAAGAAGAGACCCCCGTAACCTTGAAGATTTGAGATTTGAAGGCAGTTTGTGTGGATGAATGGGCCAAAATCACACCTGATCAATGTATTCGACTGGTTTCTCCATACAGGAGGCGTCTTGAGGCTGTAATCACCAACAAAGGTTTTTGCACAAAGTATTAAATAAATTTCAGTACGCTTGTTCAATACTTATTCCCTGTGTCATTTCACTTTATTACATATAACTTAATTTATGGACTTAAATGTTTGGATTTCTTTGTATGTGTGCATTACTTGGGTTGATGCGACATCTGGTGAAAATTTCATATCAATAGCTCAATTAAAAATATGATTTTTGAGAGAAATGTTGACGTGTTCAATACTTATTTTCCCCGCTGTATACTGTATATATCTCTTACTCACACTCTCTCTCTCTCTCTCTCTCTCTCTCTCTCTCTCTCTCTCTCTCTCTCTCTCTCTCTCTCTCTCTCTCTCTCTCTCTCTCTCTCTCTCTCTCTCTCTCTCTCTCTCTCTCTCTCTCTCTCTCTCTCTCACACACACACACAGACACGCACGCACGCACGCACGCACGCACGCACGCACGCACACACACACACACACACACACACACACACACACACACTGTACCAGTCTGCAGTTTCTCTCTGCGTAAGCGGCTGTAGAGAAGCTGCAGGGAGAAGTCTCGGGACACAGAGTTCAGGGTTTCCTCTCGCAGGACGGACAAGCACTCCAGCGGCAGCTCAAGCAAAGTCCTGTCAGCCAGGACCACCACATCCACATCTACCCCTGGGTTAAAGGAAAAACAACAATTATTGGAGATGGGTTAATTGTTTCATAACAGTGTGAATGAGTCGGACATAAAAAATGAAAAAAAAATCACTTACAGTTTACTCGACAAAAAGCTTCATGGAATAATGTGACTTTTCCAAATAAAGTTTATGTATGAGCGTAGCTAGCTATATTCACAAATGGTAGCACACCCTGTCACCCTGTACAGGATTAAACGGGTGTAGAGGATGGATGGATGGAAATGCTAGTACGACGGGGTATTTCAAAAATCAATGGGCCAGTTTCACTGTCGACATCATAGCTGACGGTTAGTTTGAAGCACTACAAAAGACTCTGTTTTGTGAAAATATCAATTTCAGTTTCACTTGAAGGAATATTTGCTTACTTTCGGGAAGCAGCACCGAGTTCCTGTCTTTTCCCTTCTCTTTACGTTGGGACATCGCAGAGACTGGTGGAGATGCAGCCGGAGGGTTGCTGGAAGGAGATGTGGACATGTCAAGCTGAGTAAAACTGCACTGTCTTTGTGTCTTGCAAGGGTACACAATGAGTTGAAAAAAGTCAATAAAGATTTCAGATCCTTTAGAGTCTGTAAAATAATAATTCTTTATATAAGCTTATCTAAAAAATGATGTTTATTTTATTTTTTCAATCAGTCTAAAAGCATTACTCCACACAAAACAAAACTGAAAGGGGTTTGGAAATGTTTTGTGAATATTTTCAAATGTCATTTTGGCATAAATCAGTAATACATTAGTGTTCTGACCGTTTTGACTTTGTCCCGAAGTCGAAACGATAGACAACTCAAACACTGTGGAATCTGATTGATTCATGAGCTGTCAGTCAAAGTCACACCCCTGACAGTGTAGACGCGCGACTGTATCTGTCACTCACTACAAACGGAGTCACAACGACAAGACAGGAGACAATGGCAGCAGAAAAACTAAATTCGGTTGTTGCATTAGAAAATAATTTCACGAGAGGATGCTGTGGTGCTGTGGACCTATTTCAGCTTCATGGAGAACAATCTTACGGAGGTCTTTTCAGAAACTGTGACTCTTTTAAAGATCCTCATCACCACACCCATGACCACAGCTGAAGCTGAGAGGCTTCTCAACCTTGAAAAGAGTGAAAATCTTTCTCAGAAACACCATGACCAGGAGAGGCTGAATGCACTGGCCATGCTCTCCATGGAAAAGAGACTTGTTTGTGAAATGACAGATTTCAATCAGAAAGTCATTGAAAAATTTGCTGGCCTGAAGGAGAGGAGAGCAAATTTATGTTCAAGTAGAGTTTATAGTTGTGTTGTAATCCCCCCTCGCCAGTGCGCCCCCCCCCCCCAATTTTTTTATCACCAGCCGCCACTGCTGGTTGGGCAAATTCCCATGAACCCTCGAGCACCCTACAGAGGGTGTAGAGCTGGTCCAGTGTTCCACGGCCGGGACGAAAACCGCATTGTTCCTCCTGAATCCGATGTTCAACTATAGACCGAATGATTTGATTATAAATTTAGTATAAGACACAAAACGCTGGGAATTTGAAAGGGTCTGAAAACACTTGTTATCTGTAAGAAAAAACAGGAAATGTGATGACTTGAAGTTCACCTCAAACAAGAGAAGTCAAACTGCGACAGAAGTGGATCCAAGTATTCTTCCATGCCTTTTACAATTTCTCTGAAGTGATGCTCTAGCTTCGTATGGTCCGATGTGTTCTGCATAGTGGAACAAGAACAAGTAAATAAACACCGTTAGCTTTAAAATGAAAGAAAAGCTACAGTACACGTAGTATTACGGACTAAAAAACCTGATGTTTGCTGGAAGGTTCCTGCCAGGCCTCAACACTGTGCCGAGAGTCTCCCTGGAGGGGGGAATGTTTGGTGTCCTGGACGAAGGCCCGAGTCTTCTCCCTGAGCGCCAGCAGCTCCTGCGGGCAGACGGAGACCTTGGCCACCCTGGAGCATGTCAGCGTACCTGCAACAATACCAGCATAATCAAACATGCACGCTCAGACACACATGGAGCCTTTGTAATTGGTCCCGCTGAGCTCCTCTTTATCCTCTGTTAGTTAGGTCTTCTCTCTATATCTGTGTTATTGTTT
The DNA here is from genome assembly GCF_033807715.1 of Cololabis saira. Classification (NCBI taxonomy): domain Eukaryota; kingdom Metazoa; phylum Chordata; class Actinopteri; order Beloniformes; family Belonidae; genus Cololabis; species Cololabis saira. The sequence continues at coordinate 16,899,055 of NC_084603.1, forward strand.
TCTTCACTGTTTACTGAACTAGTCTTCACTCAGGCCACGAGTCCAGCCAAACATTCATATATTCCCCATTTTCACAGTTCCCACAGCTTTTTATATCAGACAGGTCTCAGGAAAAAGGACTTAAACAGGTAATGAAAGATGCGAGGCCAGTGGCCAGAACAGTGGAACCAGTACTGGAGTTGAGGGGGGATGAGGGGGGACGGCATCCCCCCCTGAAATAAAAATGGTCCAAATCACCCCCCCCTGAAATAAAAACGGTCCAAATCATCCCCCCTGTAAAACTGTCATCCCCGCTTTCCATCCCTTATGTCATTTCATCAATGAATGTGGTTTTACTGATATTTCAACATTTAGAGTCATCACCAGAAAAATAACACCAGAAAAATAACTTATTTGACAATTTTCACCGGTTTCAATACATTTTCACTTTAAATAAGTAGGAAAATCTGCCAGTGGGACAAGATTTATCTTCTCATTACAAGCAAAAAAATCTTGTTACACTGGCAGATTTTTCTACTTATTTCAAGTGAAAATCTACTTGAAACAGGTGAAAATTGTTGTTTTTTCCAGTGATGAGTCTTGTTTTAAGTGTAATAAGATTTTTTTTTACTAAATAAGACATTTTAACTAGAAATAAGACAAATATTCTTGTTAAGATTTTGAGTTTTTGCAGTGATCCATGTTACTTATCCTGTGAAGGACAGAGTCATATTGATAAGTTCAGAAAACTGTTTTTTATTGTAGTGTTTTGATGTATTTGATGTAAGCCCAGTGGATATTTAAAGCTTACAGAAGGCTGCATTTAACTGCTGCTATGTCATTCCTGCAGTATTTCTGCAGGTGTTTTGGTCAGTGCTATTATTTGTAATATATTATTTGTAATCAGCACAAATTATCTGTCCCCATATGATAAAATCCACCATCCCCCCTGATTTCTTTTTACAACTCGAGTACTGAGTGGAACAGAGGAAAAGCAAAGTTGAGATGTTTTTTTTTTGCCACTTCACTTTTCTGTCCTTCCTCCTTCACTGTATTCTAAGGTTTTTTCCTTTTATCCAACAGGTACGAGGTTATGCATGTGTAAAGAGGGTGAGGTCCTCTGGAGAATGGAAAAGGTCATATCCAGGATGAAAAACACAAAGGAAATAAATATTTGAAACAACATTCGCTTTTGGGAACGTATGCAACTCCTTTTCTTTACAAACATATAAAAATGAGAACTAAACCTGTGGCTTGTGTCGTCTTTCCTTTAGGATTTTCTGCCTCATAGAAGCCCCCGTAGAGCTCTGACCTAAAGCAAACACAAGAACCAAACCATCTATACACACATATACACACACACATATTTTATTCAGGCATTACAGCAACAATAATGCCCCGTAGTGGCAGGTTTAGCACATAATGAGGTCCTTCTGCTTCACTAATGACTGCAACCTGGATCCAAGCCGACTGGTGGCTCCTGCAGTGTCTTACTGTCATCTACATTGCTGGGTTTTGTCCCCTTCAATTTACAATTCCCTCTTCACTTGTGTGCCCGTCTGTGGCTGCTCCGTACCGTGTGTTTGTGCGTTGGGGGATTGGTCTTTGGCTCCCGTCATCCTCCACAGCTGTGCACCGTAATCATCCCGTGACACATTTACCTGCCCAGTCCTCCACTCCACAGCCAGATTGCTTGTTTCATCCGTCATAGCAAACCTTTGTTTCTCAGGTTATTAGTTTCCTTATTTTTTGGCCCTTGCTCTGTTTAATCCTACCCCAGCTTGTCAGTCCTGCTCGTCTGCTGACCTGACATTAGTCAGATTTCACTATTTTCCATTATTTTCGTGCTACTGTTAAACATCTACATGTACATCAACTTGCCAATCTCGGTTCTGCATTTGGGCCACTTTTTTTTTTTTTAAATGTTCTGTTTATTTGAAAAAGCAATTCTTTCCATATACAGTATTACATTTACTCCTTGGACTATTGCAATGTCTTTATCAAAAGTTCAACCACCTGTTCCCAATTAAATTGGGAAAGGTGGATCCAAAAAAAAACTAAACAAAAAAAAACAAAACTCCAAGTGTCTTTGATCATGATGCTTTTCCAAGATTTTAAATAAGTTTGTGTAACATGGACAACAGAACTGGGGGAGCTCTTTTCTAGTTATTGTCACAGCTTCGCAAGATGAAAAAGAGATAAAGTACAGTATTAGAGCGGTATCAGGTGCAGAGATAAGGACGTCACAAAAAACACAGATTCAAATGAAGTCAGATCTTACAGGCTTCACGTACTCAGTCCATTTAGACCAGGGGTCGGCAACCCGCAGCTCTAGAGCCGCATGCGGCTCTTTAGTGCCACCCTAGTGGCTCCTGGAGCCTTTTCAAAAATGTTTGACCTTTTTTTCCTCTTTCTTTCTCTTTTTTTCCTTTTTTTCTCTTTTTTTCTTCTTTTTTCTTCCCTTTTCCTTTCCTTTTTAATCTAGACATTTCAACTTTTTTCTTGAAATTTTGACTTTTTTCTCGACATTTCGACTTTTTTCTCAACATTTTGACTATTTTCTCGAGATTGTACTTCAACATTAATCTCGACATTTCGACCTTTTTCTCTAAATTTTGACTTTTTTCTCGACATTTCGACTTTTTTCTCAACATTTCAACTTTTTTCTCAACATTTGCCTTTATTCTAAGGCTTTTACAAGACTTTTCATTTTTTGCGGCTCCAGACATATTTGTTTTTTGTGTTTTTGGTCCAATATGGCTCTTTCAACATTTTGGGTTGCCGACCCCTGATTTAGACCAAATCCGATAGAACTTTTCTTTTTGTATTCTGAAGGAAAATGACAACTTTTCCATGATGTAAATTTCGCGGACAGTATCAATCCAAAACCCTTATTTATGTAAAACACTGTTGTGAAAGCCGTACCTAATAAAGGATCCACTACATAGTAAAGAGTAAATTAAAAGACAGAATGGATAGAGAGAAGCTGCTAGTTACCCGTCATCTGTGTGCTGAAGCAGCAGGATCTTCAGGTTGGATGGGAGTTCTGACAGGATGTTCAGGTGGTTGGGACTGACGGTCAGCTGGCCGAAGGCCTCAAAGTCAGGAAAAAAATAGTTTAAAATCCCAAACTTAGCACCATACTATACAAGGTCAACATTTATCATAACCAATTCTATAAAGCAGAAAGTACGAATTTGAATTGTTCTTCAAATGCGAAAAAAATGTGATGGAAAAGAAACATTACTATATGAAGAGAAGAGGAATATTTGTGTATCTCATGTTTGTATCTCTGTAACTGCTACTATGGCATGTTAATAATAATCTATTTTTAGTGCTTCTGGACACTTGTTTCATCTTTTAAAATATACTCACTCTGCGCGTCCAGAGTGAGTATATACGACGGAGTATAAGGGCCAAACTAAGACAAAAAAAAATTGGAAATTACGAGAATAAAGTCATAATATAATGAGAATAAAGTCGTAAAATTACGAGAATAAAGTCATAATGTTGCGAGAATAAAGTCGTAATGGAATAAAGTCGTAATATTATGAGAATAAAGTCGTAACATGACGAGAATAAAGTCGTAATTTATGAGAATAAATTCGTAATATTAAGAGAAGAAAGTCGTAATTTATGAGTATAAAGTGGTAATTTATGCGAATAAAGTCGTAATTTATGAGAACTGGAAGAGCATCTTCTCCCTGTGTTAAAATGAAGAAGAATATTGAACATCTTGTGAAGTTATATTTATACATTTATAATATATTTAATATTACGACTTTATTCTCATAATATTACGACTTTATTCTCGTAATATTACGACTTTATTCTCATAATTTTACGACTTTATACTCATATTATTATGACTTTATTTTCGTAATTTCCTTTTTTTGTCTTAGTTTGGCCCTAATACTCATAAGTATGAGACCATTAGCTCTAACGAAGCACAGTCCTGTTGCTTAGATTTGAGCAGCTTGAATCTGAAAACAGTTGCAGTTGCAGTGGCATTATCAATTATCTTGTCCTTCACTCCACAACAGATCATGCAACATCCTCCAGGAAAAAAACCCAGACAAACATGAATAAATAAAAAATGCAGAGCCCACAGATGAGAGGGTTGAAGTCAACCATCTGAGTCTGGGCTGGTAAAACTGGCAGCTATGAGCAGAGCTTAAAGGTGCTGCTGTAGCTGACATGTTGACCAAAGCATGACAGAGAACGTCACTGTTGACAGTTTCTTAGTGAAATGCTGTAGACATTTCTGTAAGGCCTAAGAATGAATTAAATATTTGTCAAATTTTGAAAAAGATCAAAAAACGTGTAAGTTTCCTTAAAATAAACAAGTATATGGGGGTAGAATCACAAAAAATATGAATTAAAGCTGCAAGCAGCGATGAACGATCCTCCACCCTTGTGCACGTTCAGGCTGCAGTGGAAGCTTGTATGACTTGATGTAGATTCTTCAGACCTGGACATTTAGTGGATGAAACCACCCACGACTCTCTATATCAAACCATTCAAAAGTTATGGCAGAAAGTAGGAACTATTAAATATCGACCAATCAGAAGAAGGGGCGGGGCTAATTCAGGCCACTGAAGGTCAAGTACTCAAAACTGAGTCCGATGACACCACCCACCAGTCTTTATGTCAAAGCATTCAAAAGTTATGGCAGAAAGTAGGAACTATCAAATATGGACCAATCAGATGAAGAGGCGGCGTGCTTTTTGGCATCTATCGTCGTCACGGTAACGCTTTTGACTGAGAAAAGTAATGCGCGTCGCCGCAGGATGGAGACGCACATTTTGATGTATAACACACCTGGGTGCACGTTACGGTTCGGGCCGCATTAACTGCCGAAGAAATGGCATAAATTGCGCCAAAATTACACGATTAATTCAAAATGGCCGACTTCCTGTCCGTTTCGGCCATGGCGCCAAGAGATTTTCTTTAAGTTGCGACATGATGCAGGTGTGTACCGATTTTCGTGCATGTACGTCAAACCGTATTGTGGGGCTTGAGGCACAACGTTTTTTCTGTCAGGACCAATCAGATGAAGGGTGGGCGCCCTTTTTGGTGTCTAGCGTCGCCACGGTAACGCTTTTGACTGAGAAAAGTAATGCGTGTTGTCGCAGGATGGAGACGCATATTTTGATGTATAACACACCTGGGTGCACGTTACGGTTCGGGCCGTATTAAAGGAGCTTGAGGCAGGATTGAGGCAGGATTTATGAAAAAAATGCGTATACGTTTTAAGTTTTCTAGTAATAATGTCAGATGAAGCGTTCCAAACCAAAAAGAATGAGCCATCTAGTGTATCTCTCCGTTGCCTTGAACAGGCTGTGTGCTGCAAAATGCGCTGCAATTCCGGGCCGGAATTTCCCGCGCTGGGCTGCGGATGTGACGTCACATGACGCTGCATGCACGTTCTCCCCGTTCTCCCGTGCCGGCTTCACTGTTGGCTGCAGTACCCCCAACGGCCGTCGTGGTGAAGGGTGGTGCTAGATAGTCTCATTTCTTAAAAGGAGCCTCATGCTCCTTTAACTGCCGAAGAAATGGCATAAATTGCGCCAAAATTACACAATTAATTGAAAATGGCCGACTTCCTGTTCGGTTTCGGCCATAGCTCCAAGAGACTTTTCTTTAAGTTGTGACATGATACAGGTGTGTACCGATTTTCGTGCATGTACATCAAACCGTATTGTGGGGCTTGAGGCACAAAGTTTTCTAGGGGGCGCTGTTGAGCCATTTTGCCACGCCCATTAATGCAAACCATGAAATATAAAATTTTTCACCAGGCCTGACTTGGTGCAAAATTTGGTAACTCTTGGGGCACGTTTAGGGGGAAAAAAGGCCTTCATTTCGTCAGAAGGAAACTTAAGAAAGAATTCCTAAAGATACAATAGGGCCTTTGCACTGTAAGTGCTCGGGCCCTAAATAGTAAGGTAATTATAAAGTAAAAACATGTTTTTACTTTAAGCTTCCCGGTAACATCAGTATTCCTATATTTTTCTGAGGTAGTACTTCAGAAAAACCATCAGCCTTCAAGACTTATTTCACATCCAATCTGTTGGGGTTTTCAACGGACGGCAGCTTCCACTGGGATGTGTCACATAATGAATGTCGGAGGAATGACATAAAATCTTTATGACCAAATGTGTTTGTGGCCCCACTACTTCATGTAATTTTAGAACATTTCAGTGCATTTGTAGCCACGGCCAGAACAGCTCCCTATGAAGGGAATTTAGTGGGCTGCATGGGACAGCGTTCATAAATCACGGCCGGGGCTGCTCGGTGACCTAGTACCTTGGAGAGGCTGTTAAGGGAGTTCTCCACTCCCCTCAGCATGCTGGTGGGCATCTCCTCCTGAGAGAGGAGCAGATTCCTGCGGACGTTGAGCAAAGCTGCGAGCTGGGACACATCGGTGTCCGTGCAGGCGGCGTTTAGGACCTCGGCCGCCATGGCAACGGTGCAGCAGCTCTTGGGAATAAAGCAGAAGAAGATGGATGAAGGGGCTGCTGGTAGTAACGGGGATTATTAGTGGGCAACAACATGATGTGTGGGCAAAGATGGAATGGAATGTGCTGTGCATGCAATTCCATAGGATAAAGTTTATTTGCCATTTGTACATTTGTTAAAGTACATAGGAATTCTTGTGCAGAGGACACTCAGGCCCCGTTTACACGTAGCAAAAACGGTGGCGTTTTCATGCGTTTTGGACGTTCGTTTACAAGAAAACGAAGCCCAAAGTCACCAAAAACTATCATTTCTGAAAACTCCGTCTTCACGTTTGCTTGTAAACGAAGGGAAACGGACATTTAGGCTTCAGAACGTCACATTATGCCACAGAAACGTCACCAAACTGCAAAAACTCAAAATCTTAACAAGAATATTTGTCTTATTTCTAGTTAAAATGCCTAATTTTTAGTCAGAAAAATCTCAATACACTTAAAACAAGAGTCATCACTGGAAAAAAACAACAATTTTCACCTGTTTCAAGTAAATTTTCACACTTAAAAGTAACTCCACTTCTCTGTCACTCCAAACTAAAGACTCTTGTTTCATCTTGGAAGAAACTTGAAGTTACTCGTGTCATTTGTTGATGTTTTTTTCCAGGATTCTGATTGGCTAGCATGACTTTATCTTCTCGTTACACTGCCCCCTGTAGGTTTGGATGCTCATAGCACCTTAACAGCTATTTATGTAGGTTTGTGTAAATGATGGAATTTTTCAAAACGTAGAGGGGGAAATATCCGTTTTTGTAAATACCGGCTATGTGTAAACGTGGCCTAAGAGTACAAACATTCGACATTCTTGTGCATTCTACAATTATTGCACTCCTAACGTACTGTAGCGAAGGAAGCAAAGGGACCTCATGCGATGCTTTACCTGAAACATGGCGAGGTGTTGACCTGCTACTGCCGGGTCAGACTGGCCATGACACTCCACGATGTTCAGACAGACATCAGCCAGGACGGAGGAGGACAGGTTGTGTTGGAGACACAAGTTGAAAGACTCAAGCAGAGCCTTACTGGCATCAGCCAACAGTAGCTGGGCCTTGCGTGTTCCCTGTTGTAAAATATAGAAACACACACATATATAAGGCCAGATAAAGACTGTAATACATCAAATGCAATAAAAGAAGGGAGTGTAGTGGTTGTTAAAAATGGATGTAAATTTTGGTCATATTAGTGAGAAGAAGTCTTTCCCTCTCTTCTGTGTGTCCACTGAGAAAGATTCCTGTGTTTCTTGCATCATTACGTGGGAAGTGTATTCTGTGGTGATTTCAGCGATGCCACTTCCTGTGCAACACTTTTAAAGTCCTATTCTTTCTTATTTTTATGTACAGATATCACCCCAAATGTTTTGGGAGGAGGTGTTATGGTCCTTGGTTTTTTCTGTGCAATTATTTAGGCCCAGTCCCAATCTCCCCCTAGTCCTACTTTTCAGTCCTACCCCTACATTTTGCATGTTCCCGTGAGGGTAGTGGTGTCCCGATTCCTCTTTGCATGTAGGGGTAGTGGACATAACGAGGGCTAGTGTGTATCAATCTAGCCCTTCACAGCGAGGGATTTCAGATGCTGACTTCGCGACAGAGGGCTTGAAAAATTTCCCAGAATGCTTTACGTCATCATTTGCAGACTGAATCAAACAAAAAAAACTAATTTTTAGTGAATAAAATCAATATTTTGAGTTAGTTTCTGCATAAAAATGCGTTTTGATTACATTTCTAGCGAGAAATATATATTTTACTTTCATAATATTCACTCAGTGAATGTACATAATCACTTGCTTCCTTGTTGTTGCGAAGATCTCGCCAGAATAAAGGCTGATTTATGGTTCCGCGTTACACCAACGCAGAGCCTACGCCGTAGGCTCTGCGTCGATTTAACGCAGAACTGGCTGCTGCTCCCGAGCCGGCGGCTCTTCTCTTCCCCCAAAATATCGGAGCAAATTTCTTAACAGGCGTTATTTGGATAAACTGAGCCCAGGATGGGGATCTTAACAGTTACTTTTACACCTGAAAAAATATTAAAACGTAATAAAGTGGCATATTAACAGCGCTACAGCGGAAATTAAAACAGCTTTTATCTCTGGGCTTCCTGATATGGTGTGACGTTTGTGCAAACGTAACTACGCAGTCGCTTACGTACCCGAACGTAAACCACGCAGTGACGGAGCAAGTGGTGTCCCAATCCCTAGGGAAGATTACAAGGGCCCAAAAGTTTGTGGCTTCATTTTTAGGGCTAGTGGTAGAAAGTAGGGTGAACATTGGGATTGGCCCTTAAACAGTTTTCTGCCTGTGTTCTGGTTTGGTTGTGTGGTTGGCTGCCTATTGCTAATCCTTCCTCCATCCCAGTTGTTGGGTGGGATTTAAGCGGTTGTGACATCATCTACTTATCTGCAACCATGTAATATTTGTGATGAAGCATTATTTAATGATTCAATAAAAAGAGAATATTTACTGTGGCAATAAAACAAGTGGGAGGTCGGGGGCAATATAATCCAATTTGCACAAAAATAATCAACGAGCCAAATTAACTGGACTAACATTCAGTGAAATAACATATCTGGCCCTCAGTCTTCCTCCTAAGTGATGGAAAACAGCTGTGACAGGGGTTATGTGTTTGCGTTTTCTTGCTCGCAGGGGGATAGCACATCTACGAATTGCAAACAGATTATGGCTACCAATAAATCAATTCAATTGCTGAAATATGACAAATGTTTTCAGATGAAAAAAAATATTTTTGTGGCTGTTTTTCATAGTTTATGTATCTCCTCCCAAGTGTCACAGTTTTTCCTGATTTATGTACACCATAATTGAATCAGATAGATGAAAATGGCCATCATTATTGTTAATTAATTAATTAATTCATTCATTCATAGCACGTTGTGTCATACAACAAAGTTTTCTCAAATGCTTTGCCCACATTTGTAAAGACAATATTTAAAAATATCTTCATATTCAAAGCACAGTTTATATCACTATAGATCATGTTTGCAAATAATGAATTCGTCTCGTCTGGTGTCTTTTTCATTTTGTCAAAGACAAAATATAAGAGGATCTCACTGAAACCAAACTATAAAGAGCTCTAAAATATCAGAACTGTCTTTTTTTTAATCATTGTAGTTAATTTTAATAGAGATAATAAAGCAAACAAAGTGATTTTTCTTGCCCTTTCAGACTGAACATGGCGTTTACTAAATTTCAGTTCAAGTTTATCAGTTCAATTCAATTCTATTCTATTTATATAATGTCTGTTACAATATAAGTTGGGGGATCTTTCCAGAGACCCAGAACATGAACCCCCAAGCAATAATTACATAAACAATGGCAGGTAAAAACTCCCCAAGTGGGAGAAAAACCTTAAGAGAAACAGTGGCAAGAAACCTTGATCACTTCCTGCTTTGTTAAGCACTTTGGTTATGGAGTTTTGAGCAAAAGAGCCCACTTTAATAATAATAATACATAAGATTATACGCTTTTTAGCGCTTTTCTAGGTACCCAATAACGCTTATACGAGGGCAATCTGCAGTGATATATCTCATCCCCTCAATGCAGAATATATGCTGTTACCATCAGGGCAGAAGTACAGGGATCTTTTATTCCCTCTAGTATAGCTCTGCTATACTAAATAAAATAAATAAATTATAGATTCATTATTAATTTCATAATCCACTAGCTTTGGTGTGAAGCACTTTAGGATCAAAGATTCTATTCATTAAATTATGTTATTGTATAGTGTTGTTCTTTACTGCACTTAATCGTTCTGTTGAATTGTCTTGTATATTGTTCTGTTTTTTTTCTGTTTTTGACTATGTATTCTGACTGCCACAGATGCAAAAAGAATTTCCAAAAGGACAATAAATTTAAACTAACTAACTACACTGCAACAACTCAAAATCTTACCAGGAATATTTGTCTTATTTCTAGTTAAAATGTCTAATTTTTAGTCAAAAAATCTCATTAAACTTAAAACAAGAGTCATTACCAGAAAAATAACTTGTTATTTGACAATTTTCACCTGTTTCAAGTAAATTTTCACTTAAAATAAGTAGAAAAATCTGCCAGTGGAACAAGATTTATCTTCTCATTACAAACAAAGAAATCTTGTTCCACTGGCAGATTTTTCTACTTATTTTAAGTGAAAATCTACTTGAAACAGGTGAAAATTGTTGTTTTTTCCAGTGATGGGTCTTGTTTTAAGTGTAATGAGATTTTTTTTGTAGTAAAAATGAGACATTTTAAGTAGAAATAAGACAAATTTTCTTGTTAAGATTTTGAGTTTTTGCAGTGTAACTAACTATACTTCAAGTGTTTGTTGTTGTTGGCAGAGAGCTTCCGGTTTTTATGAAGTAGATTTGTTAATAGCAAGACAGGTAGGTCTATTCCCTGCTAAGAAACAACAAACAAACGAATAATTTAAAAAAAGCAATGTACAAATCTTTCAGATAAGCATTCCTGTGGAGACAGGAATGATCACTGCAAAGTTGTTTCATGCAGATCAGGGAATCTCCACACACTTTCCCTCCACCTTGCTCCATCCATCCTCGTGTCATCCGTCTACTGGCTGTGTGAGTTTTGTTCACAGTGTGCTGTGTTAAAACTGAACAACCCACTGTGAGCTTGCAAAGCTGCACACTTTTCTACCTGTGCAACTTTGCTCAGAACAGTCACTGCACGTGTACAAAACTTTGGAAATATGGAGTGTCAAAGCACACGGGTGGCGTCGCTGCAACCTGTCAGAAAAAGGCCTTTAGGATGTTACTTTACATTCTAAAACGTTGCCGTATGATATAAATAATGCATTGACCCCATTTTACCATGCACCAAGTTTGATGTGAACAGATCTCTCTGTGCTCACTTTTAATATCCAAACTATGCGGAACATCCCGAGCTTACCTCTGATGTGAGGAGGATGGCAGCAGACAGATTAGAGAGGAGTCGGGAGTGATGGGGTCACTTGTCAGGAGGAATGTACCTGCAGATCGGCTCTTGGAGTTGAGGTCGTGCCCGGATCGTTTCTGCTTGAATCACTGTCTCTCTCAGAAATCTCCTCTTCCATGGGAACACCTTTAGGATCCCACGAGGCTTCCTAAGGATATTTTACAACCATAAAACATATATATACTGTAATTAAAATCAGATGGTTTATGATCACAGTGTCGTGAATCAAATTGTGGTTAGAGTATAAATGTATACGTATAGAGGGAATGCGCATGACGTCACAGATGCGACTTCACAGCGGGTTACGCCCACTGAGTGTCAGAAAGACTGAGTGGCAGCCTAAACTTTCAGTTTGAGCAACTGGAAAACATCTAAAATGGGAAAGAGCTGTTGTGCGATCGACTCAACTCATATTTTTAGCAGTTTAGCAAGAAATCGGAGTTATTGTTTTACAGACTGCTGAAAAATAAGCTTAAGGGACAAATGGATCGCTGCAATTCACAGAAACAACTGGATTCCAGACACTGAAACGTGGATTTGTGGTTCCCATTTGTATCAGGTATTGTTGGATTTTTGGGTAGCTAACGTTAAACAGTCAAATCATGAAGTTCGGTGTCCTCATCACTATGTCCATGGACCACTGGTTCTTGGTAACTGTACCAAATATTAAAGTGGAAATGAAACGTGCATGTTTTGGCACTGGTAGTGGTCAAATATATTTAAAAAACGACTTTGTCTAAAATCTGATTTTTATAAATTGTGAAACCCATAGAAATAACACATTTATTTTCGTAGTTTCTATCAAGTTCTCTGGCTAGCGAGCCGCCATCTTGAAGTGACGTCGGTGCTTACGTCACGGGGTTGGTTGGTGCTTTGAACGCTCTATTGACAAGACAGGACAGCAAGTGGTTTTTGCGAAAGATCATGGATGAGGACGAGATTGAGAGGACTGTGGAGGTCAGCAACCCTATGGCCAGTGGTGAAACAACTCAGCACCGGGCCCCGATGCAAGATCATTAAACCGAGCCCTGCCCATCACAATGCAAAAACAGACACGCTGTGATTGACGCAATCTCACAGCACATGCATCACCATTCAAATGACAACGGACACTACTGACAGCTTTAACTCTTAACACAACCACAGCGCAGATAGATATGTTTAAAAAAAAATCTCATATATATAGCACATATAACCAACAGCATAACGCACACAGTGCGCCGGTGTGCGACAGAACACCGGCAGTGCCAACAGCTGAGAATAAACCCACACAGCGCGCAGATTGAAATTTGGTGGCACGGCGGCACACCACAAATAAAAACATCATAAACACGCATAAACACAAACAAACTAGTGATAGACTATCACTATAACAAATATTAATAATAATGGGTCATTACTTACAATTACAGTTTGACTTTCCGGGCCTTCCGCTGGGCAAAGTCATTAATTAATTCCTGACAACAGTTCAACTCTCAAGCCTGAATTATGGTTCCGCGTTAAATCGACGCCGTATGGTACGGCGTAGGGGACGCGGCGACGCGCGCAGTACGGTGCGCGTCGCCGCGTACCGTACGCCGTAATCTGCGTTGGTGCAACGCGGAACCATAAATCAGCCTTAACTCCTTTCCTCTCCTCACCATGGATCTATTATAAAACGCTCCTCACTCGCCAACTCTTCCTCTACGCAAATATGGGTTACACATGCGCACTACACCGACATCATCCGAGATCATCTATAAATTAAAATTTTTATTTAAACTAGATATATCTTTATAACCAGCCCATAACATTGATGTAAACACAAAAAAAAAAAAAAAAAAAAAAAAAAAAAAGTCCAAGCCCGCACGTCCCCAGGTCCTGCGCGTGCGGGCCCTGGACAAGTACTGAGTACTGGAGTACTGGATAAGTAAATTCATTTTATCACGGTGATGATTGCACACCATGTTGATGGACGCAGGTGTTGCTGCAGAGCAGAGGTGAACTTTTTTGACCGTGCTGTGGAGTATAAAAGCCACGTTTTTTTTATTGTTGTTTGAGTGGAAAATGGACGTAAAACCCAGAGGCAGTTGGATGCATTTCGTTGTATTGGAAAACACGATCTGTAAGTAAATCATCTTTATTGGAAAAAGCGGACATTTTCATCATCGTGTGCAATAATGATTCATCACAAATAAGTGAAGTTAGCAACCAGAGGTAGCCTTTTTAATAGGCAAAAGGGGACACAAGACTTAGTTTTTTTTATTTGGCGTAATTGGTAATAGTTACCAGTAGGCTATTTGTGTCTAGAGACAGATATTTGACAGTATCTGTCATGAAGTAGTTGTTCAACGTTATTGCTGTCCAGATATTTGTGTGCATCAGCTGTTAGCTTCTCTTGTTTACGAAGCAGTATGGTGTGGAAAAACGTAGGTTTTGGCTGAATTGCTTTGTAGCCCGGATGTTTATAATAGATGTGGTTCATTTTTAATTTCTGACTGTCTTTTTGGCTGCTATATTGTATAGCTAAAACTCTTCTGCTGCAGAGATGATATGGAGATCTAGGGGGAGTGTCTGTGCTGTCAGCGACAGGTGTTATGAGTGCTGTTGTTTGGAATGAAAGATGTGTTCAATGCGGGAGATGTGAAACTTTATTTCAGTGATGATGATGTCAAACAGCTAGGTTTCTGTGACTGATGTTTGTGAATACTGCCTTTGCGTTAGGGGCTATTACCTGTCTCTTCCCTGCCTCTTTGGTGCGTCTCACTGCTCTTTCCTTGCGGCGGACTGATGACTGATGTCAGTGTGTACAGGGCGGTCTGTAGAGCACCAGTTATACTCAGAGCGTACCAACCAACCCCGTGACGTCACGGCCAAGATGGCGGCGTCCGTGCTATGAAAGCTATAACGGGAGTTCTTTTTATTTTTTATTGTATTACGTTTTTCATGTTTATTACATAATTGGTGAATAGAGTGGATATCCATTTAGCAAATAATGTATACTTGACTGACTGCTTCATTTCCACTTTAATGTCCATGGACCACTGGTTCTTGGTAACTGTACCAAATATTAATGTCCATGGACCACTGGTTCTTGGTAACTGTACCAAATATTAATGTCCATGGACCACTGGTTCTTGGTAACTGTACCAAATATTAATGTCCATGGACCACTGGTTCTTGGGGTAACTGTACGGGTCACTGTCAAGTCCAACTGCCTTTAATTTAAGCCGATAATCATCTGTTATCCCGTCTTCTCCACTAATTTCAGCCATTTTTTCCACTCAGTGTGAGTAAGAGGGCTGGTCCAGTGGGAAAGTGACTTCAATTCATTCCCTCTATTGTTTAGAGTATAAATGTATTCAAGTGTGAATGTTAGTACTCTGGACCTGCTTATCTCCGTTCCAGAGAGCGCTGGGATGCGTGGGCTCCTCCTTCACTGCCAGTAATCTCAGGTACTTTCCCACCAGACTGAGACACCGAGTCCTGGTCTCCACGTCGTCCAGGGAGTGAGAGCCGACGGCATCCAGCTGGCCCTCGGCCACCGGCCCCGCGGCTCTGCAAACATCCAGCCACTCCTGGACAACACACCAGTACATGGGCCAAATGAGGAGATTGATTAGCATAATCATTCTACTGACACCTGACAAGCAACTACTTGGAAGTAAGATTTTTCTGAAACTTGCTGAGAATAAACTCACTTTGAAAGTTATAAAAAGTGTTTACTGTATTTTTTATTTTTTTTAATTTATTAACATACAGTACAAACAGCAACAAAAGACAGTTACAGTTACAATGATATGTATCTGTGTGTGTGTCTGTGTGTGTGTGTGTGTGTGTGTGTGTGTGTGTGTGTGTGTGTGTGTGTGTGTGTGTGCATGCATGTAAATAATATGATGAAAGTAGATAAATAAGTATATAAATGAGAATATTCATTTGAGAATACATAAGTAAACAAATAAATAATTATCTTATAGAGTGGTGTAGCACGATATAATATAAATATAGCATAATAATATAGTAATATCCTAATATAACATAATAATTTGTATAATATTATAACATAACAAAATGATATCACCATACTATAATATATAACAATATAATAATACTATTGTTTAACAATTGCGTTTACTGTATTTTAAAAATAATTCTTTTTTTGCTTTTCACTACAAAATGCTGTTAAAAATGGACTGCCCTTGTGCCCTGATCACCTCCATCCATTTCACCTGTTTTAAAAATAACTTGTTATTTGACAATTTTCACCTGTTTCAAGTAAATTTTCACTTGAAATAAGTAGAAAAATCTGCCAGTGGGACAAGATTTATCTTCTCATTACAAGTTAAAAAAATCTTGTTCCACTGGCAGATTTTTCTACTTATTTTAAGTGAAAATCTTGGTTTTTTTTACATTTTAACTAGAAATAAGACCAATATTCTTGTTAAGATTTTGAGTTTTTGCAGTGCAGCTCTTCCTGGGGGTTCAGGCTACACCTGAGTCTCTGCGTGCGTCTTATTATTAGTCACGTCTGTGTTTGTTTCAGCCTGTTGCTTGGAAACCTGACAACAACAGACTTGTGTAAGGTTAATGCATAGCTACACATTCAAAGAGAGTGGTAGAAAAAGAGAAAAAGGTGAACGTGTAATAAATAGCAGCTTCACATCTTCTATATTTGGTATAATTCTCCTCTGTGCAGTAGAGAAGCAGTTTCTGCTTCGTGGTGTAAACGAGTAATTTCTGATTAAGCAGCTAACATTTTATTGTACTTTTCAAACTGTGTTCGCTGTTATGATGCAGGACATTAAAAATGGAGAATATGTTAATATAGTGAAAGTGACATGTAACTTTTTAATTAGTTTAACCAGGGGTTAATTTGTGCCGGATCCTGCCGGAACAAGATCCGGCACCTCTCGATTTTGGCCTCCCTGCGTTCCGGGACTTATTTGGGCAGATCCAGCACCTCTCGTATATATAAAACAATAATAATATAAAAAAGTTTTTTTTTTAATGTATAAAAAATAATAATATGCATAAATTCATTTACAGAACAAATCCCAAGCATTTCATGTTGTTTATAAAGATTTAACGTCATTTGAAAGAGTCGGAGATTTGTTGATGCAATGAAAAGATGGGCCAGCAAACCACGCCCCCGACCAAAAAAACTTTGGAAATTTGCTGGATCTGGGGAGCCAGCAGCGAGCAACACAAACATGTCAAAAAGACAGCTGAATTTACTGTCTTTTTTCCAAAAGAAGGAAGAGTTGCATGATTCTTCAAAACGAATCAGAAAAGCAACAAGCGGCGATGAGGGCAGCTGCAGCACAATCAATGTGGTCCTTGCGCCGCGGAGCACATACACATGAACCCCCCCCCCCCCCGGTACCCCCTCGATGTTCCGGGACCTCTTCATTGACAAATTAAGCACTGAGTTTAACCGACATGTTTCTCAAACTTGGAAGTTTGTAATTAATTTTGTGATTGTATCTTTCTGTATTTCTGTTTTCTAGAGAAGTATTTCTGAAAAGAGCAGAGCAGAGTATTAATACGAGTAATGGGAACTATTCAAACACCATATGGACACAAATTAATTTAACTGTCTCAGTTAACCCTTGTACCGTCTTTGGGTCAAAATGACCTAATTCTCCTGTCCTTTCCTCGTCCCTCCCTCCCTCCCTCCCTCCCTCCCTCCCTCCCTCCCTCCCTCCCTCCCTCCCTTCCTTCCTTCCTTCCTTCCTTCCTTCCTTCCTTCCTTCCTTCCTTCCTTCCTTCCTTCCTTCCTTCCTTCCTTCCTTCCTTCCTTCCTTCCTTCCTTCCTTCCTTCCTTCCTTCCTTCCTTCCTTCCTTCCTTCCTTCCTTCCTTCCTTCCTTCCTTCCATCCTTCCATCCTTCCTTCCTTCCTTCCTTCCTTCCTTCCTTCCTTCCTTCCTTCCTTCCTTCCTTCCTTCCTTCCATAAGTGAAAGTAGATGATAGAAAATACTAATGTGTCTCCAGGATGTAGTGATGCTTGGATTAATAACTGGATGAATAACTAGCGTGATTCAACAATGATAGATTTCATTAACTAGTGATTGCAGCTTAGTGGAAATGAGAAGTCTTAACTGTAACTAAGTATTAACTGTATTTTTGTGTAACGACTGAGGTCAAATGGCTGTTGGTACAATGAAGAGATAATATCCATATTTAATATGGTTACCATAACAAAATGAAAGATGATGAAATCATAAAACACGCCACTCTATGAAACCCACAAAAAATGAATAAAAGCTTCGTACAAATGAACATAATCAACAAAATCAGAGATAAATGTGAACAGACATGATTCTTATATCAGCCGAGGGTAAAAGAAAATGAAAAACATAGTCAGGAAAGGCCAAAATGACATGTAGAAGGACTTTGTAGCTGCTTCAGTAAAATTCAAATACAAAGATACGTTATTAATCTCCACAGGGTAAGTTGTTGTTGCAGTTGTTATGATTTAATGATGGAATGAATGAAGTCTCTCTGAAGAAGCCTGTGTTGTGGAGAGAAGCTCAGGGTTGTCCAGGATATTCTTCATTTCATGAAACATCCTCATTCACACAATCAGCTCCACAACAGTCCCCAGAATAAATCCAGACTTCTTTATCAGTTTGTTCAGTTTCTTTGAGTCTCTGGCTCGGATGCTGCTCCCCAGCAGACGACTGCAGCAGATTTATAGAAGACATACAAAATATTGCTGCAAATTCTGAACGACTTATGCTTCCTCAAGAAGTAATGTCTGCTCTGTCCTTTCTCATAAACACTACCGGTGTTGCGTCTCCAGTCCAGTCTGCTGTCCAGGTGAACACAGAGGTATTTAAACTCCTCCACCTCCTCTCCCTTGACACAAAAATCTATTTGACTTAATCTTGGCTCTCCTAAAATCCACAATCCTTTTTGTCCTGTTCACATTCAAGATGATTATTCCCACACCGGGCCGCAATATAGTCCACCAGTTCTACAGTTCTGGATGTAAATATACCGGGGGTCGGCAACCTGCGGCTCTAGAGCCGCATGCGGCTCTTCAGCGCCGCCCTAGTGGCTCCTGGAGCTTTTTCAAAAATGTTTTTTTTCCTTTTTTCCTTTTTTTTTCTCTTTTTTCCTTTTTTTCCTCCTTTTTTCTCTTCTTTTTTTTCCTTTTTTTTTCTTCCTTTTTCCTTTCTTTTTTTAATCTCGACATTTCTATTTTTTTCTCGACATTTTGACTTTTTTTCTCAACATTTTGACTTTTTTCCTCAATATTTCGACTTTTTTCACAAAATTTTGACTATTTCCTCGACATTTAGACTGTTTTCTCGACATTTCAACTTTTTTTTCGAGATTGTACTTCAAAATTATTCTTGACATTTCAACATTTTTTCTCGAAATTTGACTTTTTTCTCAACATTTTGACTTTTTTCTCAACATTTCGACTTTTTTCTCAACATTTTGACTTTTTTCACAACATTTTGACTATTTCCTCGACATTTCGACTGTTTTCTTGAAGTTTCGACTTTTTTCTCGACATTTCGACTTTTTTCTCAAGATCGTACTTCAACATTAATCTTGACATTTCGACTTTTTTTCTCAATATTTCGACTTTTTGCACAAAATCTTGACTATTTCCTCGAAATTTCGACTGTTTTCTCAACATTTCGACTTTTTTAGCGACATTTAGACTGTTTTCTCGACATTTCAACTTTTTTTTCGAGATTGTACTTCAAAATTAATCTTGACATTTCAACATTTTTTCTCGAAAATTTGACTTTTTTCTCAACATTTTGACTTTTTTCTCAACATTTCGACTTTTTTCACAAGATTTTGACTATTTCCTCGACATTTCGACTGTTTTCTCAACATTTCGACTTTCTTCTCGACATTTAGACTTTTTTCTCGAAGTGCATAATGAAAAAAAACTCTTCCCCCAGTTCTAACTAATATAGAAACATGCAGCATGTGTTGTCTTCATTCTAAGGCTTATACAAGACTTTTCATTTTTTGCGGCTCCAGACATATTGGTTTTTTTGTGTTTTTGGTCCAATCTCTTTCATCATTTTGGGTAGCCGACCCCTGACGTATACAAACGGTTTGTTTTTTTGTAAATGCAGTGTTGTGCTTTGACACAGTGTTACTGCAGCTCCCCGCACATATAGACCCGGAGGGGATGCTGCACATCGAGTATATTTGAGACACATGTCCGGCTGATGGAGTCTGACAGGTGGAGTGACAAGTCTGCACGTCTCACCAAGTAGATCATGGAGAAGATGGAGAGAGGAGCTCCGGACGAGATGGCGTGTGGAAGAAAGGGAGACAGACGGGATAAAAAGGGAAGGTATCTGCTGGTAAATGTGCATTTATTAAGCACAGCTGCACCAGATAAGTCAGTACATGATGTAAATAAACATACTAGGTAGCTTGAGAGTCATTGGGTAATATGAATATGCACTTGGCTGCATATTTTAATGGAAATGATAATGAAGTATTAGCTTCTATTAGTCTTGTAAAAGGACTTAATCTGATTATTGTCTTTTTTTGGGACGAGGGCAGAAACAGAAATGCATGTGTACAAGTAAATGTAATAAGTGCTAGTGGCACAGAGGAGCATGGGACAGATTTCCGCTACAGAGCAACCTAGTTTTGATGGGTAATGTAATTTATAACAGCAAACTCAATGAGTTTCATCTGTTGTTTGTGTTTTTTTTTAACAGACAGCAAGAATGGCATTTGTCTTGGCACAACGAGAGAGAAAGATAGAGAGAAAGATATTGTAAGTTGTGTTTTTTGTCATGGAAACATATTTAACTGGGGTTATTTGATGGGTTATGTTCAGCTGCTTTTTCTGCACTTTTTTCTGGTTTGCAGAGGACACAGTGTTGACGCTAACCATTTATTAATTTATTAGGGCCCGAGCACTGACAGTGCGAAGGCCCTATTGTATCTGTAGGAATTGTTTTTCTTCCGACGAAATGAGGGCCTTTTTTCCCCCTAAACGTGCCCCAAAAGTCACCAAATTTTGCACCAAGGCAGGCCTGGTGAAAAATGTGATATTTCATGGTTTACATTAATGGGCGTGGCCTAACGGCTCAACAGCGCCCCCTAGAAAACTTTGGGCCTCAAGCCCCACAATACGGTTTGAAGTACATGCACGAAAATCGCTACACACCTGTATCATGTCGCAACTTAAAGGAGCTGTATGTAAGAGCAATAATAAAACGAATCATAAAATGACCCCGATATGTCAACAGACATTTAAAAATCAGTTGAGGAGTTGCAGCCCTCAACTGATGTTTATGTTGTCATTTTTTGTTTTGGCCTGAAGCTCACCCTCCACCTGTCTCCCAATCACCAAGTCAGTATTGTTTCTGAAGCTCCACCCTCCACCTATCTCCCAATCACCAAGTCAGTATTGTTTCTGAAGCTCCACCCTCCACCTATCTCCCAATCACCAAGTCAGTATTGTTTCTGAAGCTCCACCCTCCACCTATCTCCCAATCACCAAGTCAGTATTGTTTCTGAAGCTCCACCCTCCACCTAGCTCCCAATCACCAAGTCAGTATTGTTTCGGCATCCGGGTTGCCAGCTCGGCTCTAATTATCGCAGCCATGGCAGCCTACGTTCCTGCTGCATTCTGCAGCCTACCTGGCAACCTCTGGTCGGGGGGAGGAGGGGGAGGGTACACGCCGCTCAACAGTATTTTGAAAGTGACTGCAGTACCAGTTTTGGACATTTCTTACAGACAGCTCCTTTAAAGAAAAGTCTCTTGGAGCCATGGCCGAAACCGCACAGGATGTCGGCCATTTTGAATTAATTGTGTAATTTTGGCGCAATTTATGCCATTCATTCAGCCGTTAATACGGCCCAAACCGTAACGTGCCCCCAGGTGTGTTATACATCAAAATGTGCGTCTCCATCCTGCAACGACGCGCATTACTTTTCTCTTTCAAAAGCGTTACCGTGACGACGATAGATGCCAAAAAGCGTGCCCACCCTTCATCTGATTGGTTTATATCTGATAGTTCCTACTTTCTGCCATGGTTTTTGAATGGTTTGGTATAGAGAGTCGTGGGTGGTTTCATCCGCTAAATGTCCAGGCCTGAAGAATCTACATGAAGTCATACAAGCTTCCACTGCAGCCTGAACGTGTACAAGGGTGGAGGGCCCGTTTATCGCTGCTTGCAGCTTTAATTAGGGCCCGAGCACCTTCAGTGCGAAGGCCCTATTGTATCTGTAGGAATTTTTTTTCTTTCTTCTGACGAAAGGAAGGCCTTTTTGCCCCCCTAAACGTGCCCAAAAAGTCACCAAATTTTGCATGCAAGTCAGGTCTGGCGAAAAATTTGATATTTAATGGTTTGCATTAATGGGCGTGGCAAAATGGCTCAACAGCGCCCCCCGGAAAACTTTGTGCCTCAAGCCCCACGATACGGTTTGACGTACATGCACGAAAATCGGTACACACCAGTATCATGGCACAACTTAAAGAAAAGTCTCTAGGAGTCATGCCCGAAACCGAACAGGATGTCGGCCATTTTGAATTAATTGTGTCATTTTGGCGAAATTCATGCCATTCCTTCGGCAGTTAATACGGCCCGAACCGTAACGTGCACCCAGGTGTGTTATACATCAAAATGTGCGTCTCCATCCTCCGACACCACGCATTACTTTTCTCTTTCAAAAGCGTTACCGTGGCAACGCTAGACGCCAAAAAGCGCGCCCACCCTTCATCTGATTGGTTCAGACAGAAAAAACTTTGTGCCTCAAGCCCCATAATACGGTTTGATGTACATGAACAAAAATCGGTACACTCCTGTATCATGTCGCAACTAAAAGAAAAGTCTCTTGGCGCCATGGCCGAAACCGAACAGGAAGTCGGCCATTTTGAACATTCTGAATTAATCACGTAATTTTGGAGCAATATATGCCATTCCTTCGAGAATTAATACGGCCCGAACCGTAATGTGCACCCAGGTGTGTTATACATCAAAATGTGCGACTCCATCCACTACACGCATTACTTTTCTCTTTCAAAAGTATTACCGTGGCGACGCTAGACGCCAACAAGCGCACCCCCCCCTTCATCTGATTGGTCCATATTTGATAGTTCCCCAAAAGGCACCAAATTTGGCATGCAAGCCAGGCCTGGTGATAAATTTGATATTTCATGGTTTGGATTAATGGGTGTGGCCTAATGGCTCAACAGCGCCCCCCGGAATACTTTGTGCCTCAAGCCCCACAATACAGTTTGACGTACATGCACGAAAGTCGCTACACACCTGTATCATGGCACAACTTAAAGAAAAGTCTCTTGGAGCCATGGCCGAAACCGAACAGGAAGTCGGCCATTTTGAATTAATTGTGTAATTTTGGCGCAATTTATGCCATCCTTCCTTCCTTCGGCAATTAATATGGCCTGAACCGTAACGTGCACCCAGGTGTGTTATACATCAAAATGTGCGTCTCCATCCTGCGACTACGCGCATTACTTTTCTCTTTCAAAAGTGTTACCGTGGCGACGCTAGACGCCAAAAGGCGCGCCCCCCCTTCATCTGATTGGTCCATATTTGATAGTCACCAAATTTTGCATGCAAGCCAGGCCTGGCGATACATTTGATATTTCATGGTTTGCATTAATGGGCGTGGCCTAACGGCTCAACAGCGCCCCCTA
Source organism: Cololabis saira (assembly GCF_033807715.1). NCBI lineage: Eukaryota > Metazoa > Chordata > Actinopteri > Beloniformes > Belonidae > Cololabis > Cololabis saira. The sequence continues at coordinate 16,922,122 of NC_084603.1, forward strand.
GAATATTATTCTCTGCCATAACTTTTGAATGGTTTGACATAAAGAGTCATTGGGTGGTGTCATGGGACTCGGTATTGAGTCCTTGACCATAATTGGTGAAAATTAGCCCCGCCCCTTCTTCTGATTGGTTGTCCCTATTTCCTGCTCTAACTTTTGAATGTTTTGACATAGGGAGTCGTGGGTGGTGTCATCTGACTCTGTATTGAGTCCTTGAGCTTCATTGGCCTGAATTAGCCCCGCCCCTTCTTCTGATAGGTTGTCCGATTTTCTGCTATAACTTTTGAATGGTTTGACATAGAGAGTCGTGGGTGCTGTCATTTCTGATATGCTTATGGGGGGCGGTGGCCGTGAGTGCGAGGGCCCGTTCATCGCTGCTTGCAGCTTTAATTAGTTATTTGTTTTGTTAAATATTGGGGACACTGTTGTTTTCCATCTATGTGCCTGTTTTCTTGAATCTGTGACGCACATGCACTAAAACCATGAGCATACATTAAATTATGCATTTTGTTATGAAAAAACCCAAGGATCCCAGCTGGGGCTGGGACCGTATTGCTCAGTCTAAATTATTATCCCAGCCTTGCTGCTGCCCCAGCATCCATTTTCTAAGAATCTAAGGATCAGTCAGGGGGTGAAGTAACTGCTCAATCCCAACATTTCAATGTAGATATAATCAGTGGCGGTCCTAGCCATTTGGGGGCCCCAGGCGAAATTATCTAGGAGGCCCATCGAACCCTTACTTTTAACAATGAGTTTCAGATAACACACCATTGTATATCAAAAAGCAAAGTATTTATTTAAAGAATATTTTAAAAGAGAGGTCTGAGTGAGGGATAGATATCTGAGTGTGTGTGTGAGTGAGTGAGTGAGCCTTTGATTTGGCCTCTTCCTTTTTCTTCCTTTTGGAAGCACCACTTTCATAGTGGCGCTTCATTTCGCTAATTTCAAAAGTTTGTTCAACTTCTCACAACTCGCTTCCCCGCTAGCTTGAGTGTAGCATTTCACTTCCGTCTTTCAGAAACAGCACGTTCGCGGTGCCACCCACTGCGCAGATGTGCGCAGCCACCACTGAGGGATCACAATGCATTCTGCATTGTAATTGCGCCGTGCGCAGATATGAACATCGTGAACATGGGGGATGTTTTGGAACAGTTGTCTCGCGCACATGATGGCATGGATGCAGTGCTTTAAGTGGACAAAAATAAGTGCCAGTACTCCCCTTATTCAACTGATGTCAGGTAAATTAGGCGGTGGGTAACAGCAGATGATTAAGTGATATATTTAAATACTAGGACATTATCCGGATTTTTAAAAAGAAAATTGTTTTATTGAATTTTCCAAACAAAATATGTGTACACAAGAAAACGCTCACATTCACTGGTAGACAGTACTGGAGTTGTAAAAAAAAATCAGGGGGGATGGTGGATTTTATCATATGGGGACAGATAATTTGTGCTGATTACAAATGATATAATATATTACAAATAATAGCACTGACCAAAACACCTGCAGAAATACTGCAGGAATGACATAGCAGCAGTTAAATGCAGCCTTCTGTAAGCTTTAAATATCCACTGGGCTTACATCAAATACATCAAAACACAACAATAAAAAACACTTTTCTGAACTTATCAATATGACTCTGTCCTTCACTGGATAAGTAAAATGGATCACTGCAAAAACTCAAAATCTTAACAACAATATTTGTCTTATTTCTAGTTAAAATGTCTTATTTTAGTAAAAAAAAATCGCATTGGACTTAAAACAAGACTCATCACTGGAAAAAACATCAATTTTCACCTGTTTCAAGTAGATTTTCACTTAAAATAAGTAGAAAAATCTGCCAGTGGAACAAGATTTTTTTGCTTGTAATAAGAAGCTAAATCTTCCCAATGGCAGATTTTTCTACTTATTTCAAGTGAAAATTTACTTGAAACAGATGAAAATTGTCAAATAAGTTATTTTTCTGGTGTTATTTTTCTGGTGATGACTCTAAATGCTGAAAAAGCAGTAAAACCACATTCATTTTTATTTCAGGGGGGGATGATTTTGACCGTTTTTATTTCAGGAGGGGGGGGTGATTTTGATTTTGATGGACAGCTTTTAGCAGAGGTTTCTCCTCCTCTCCACTTTTAAAGAAAGATTAAAATATGTTCTTCGTTCTTCGCGTTCTTTGTATTGCTTTCTGGCACACTCTCGACTCCCGGGACCTCCGTAAACTGATTTATGGTTCTGCGTTACACCAACGCAGAACCACGCCGTTGTTACGCGGCGACGCGCACGTACGTTGCGCGTCGCCGCGTACCATACGGCGTAGGCTCTGCGGCGATTTAGCGCGGAACCATAAATCAGGCTTTACGAGTGAACGTCTCACGAGGGGCAGTCGCGTTGCGACGCCACTGTAGCCAAATCACAAGGAGAGAACAGTACAGTACTGTGAGCTCATGAGAAGTCCCGGTACACCGTAAAAAGTCCCGGTACCCCAGAGGCTAACATTGAGAAGTGGGGGTACTCCGTACCGCTGCGCACCAGCCCACTTAAAGCACTGCATGGATGGAATATTCCATTTTAACGCGAAAGGGAGGGGGTTGCACGGATTCTGTATTTCTCTGTATTTTATTGTGGTGTTTTTGCTTGTGATTTAAACATACAAAATGACAATTTATAAACACATGGATGGGGCTCACTCCACACTCCAGGGGCCCCCAATTAGACTAACAGCTGTACGGGGAGTGTGTGGGCAGCTGCTCTGGGGGCCCCTATGTATGGGGAAGTTTGGTGGGGCCCCAGGCGGTTGCCTACCAACGCCTCAATACAAAGACCGCCGCTGGATATAATTCATGGATTCGTGAGATGGGGTCAGAGACATGGAATACTCCATCCTCCCTTTGGTCCAGGGTGTAATATTTGTTTTCCGTCTTACCTGTTCTGTGGAGCCGGGCTCCGGTGGGCTGCGTGTGAATTCCTCCACTGCTATTTCAATAGACGTCTTCTTCATGCGGGCCAAAGCGATCTGTGTGTTCTCAGTGCAGTTCTGCTCCAGAACGCTCAGACAGAACTCAGCCAGGGTCAGTCTCAGGCGCAGCAGCTTCCTCGTTGGGACTAACGATAACTCAGGTCTCTGAATGGATGACAGCATTGTTATAAACAGTGAAGATTGAATTGAGAAAATGCAAAAAGAATTGTGAGTTGTTTTGTAGATTTTTACACTGCAAAAACTCAAAATCTTACCAAGAATATTTGTCTTATTTCAAGTTAAAATGTATCATTTTTAGTCAAAAAAAATCTCATTACACTTAAAACAAGAGTCATTACCAGAAAAATAACTTGTTATTTGACAATTTTCACCTGTTTCAGGTAAATTTTCATTTGGAATAAGTAGGTAAATCTGCCAATGGAACAGGATTTATCTTCTCATTACAAGCAAAAAAATCTTGTTCCACTGGCAGATTTTTCCACTTATTTTAAGTGAAAATTTACTTGAAACAGGTGAAAATTGTCAAATAACAAGTTATTTTTTCTGGTAATGACTCTTGTTTTAAGTGTAATGAGATTTTTTGACTAAAAATGAGACATTTTAACCAGAAATAAGACAAATATTCTTGTTAAGATTTTGAGTTTTTTCAGTGTACACAACTCCAGCTTTGCTATTGTTACTAGTTAATAGACACAAACTGCTGATAACTTTTAAAAGACCTTCATTAATGGAGGTCCTTTAGTCCAAAAAAATTTCATTACACTTAAAACAAGACTCATCACTGGAAAAAACTACAATTTTCACTTGTTTCAAGTAGATTTTCACTTAAAATAAATAGAAAAATCTGCCAGTGGAGCAAGATTTTTTGCTTGTAATAAGAAGATAAATCTTGTTCCACTGGCAGATTTTTCTACTTATTTCTAGTGAAAATTTACTTGAAACAGGTGAAAATTGTCAAATAACAAGTTATTCTTCTGGTGATGACTCTTGTTTTAAGCGTAATGAGGTTTTTTGACTAAAAATGAGACATTTTAACTAGAAATAAGACAAATATTCCTGGTAAGATTTTGAGTTTTTGCAGTGTACAGGAACCGTTTCATAGTATAAATAACTATACACCAGTTATTTCTTTTTTGCCATCCTGAAATTCTATTTATAATAGCTAAGCTAATAAAAAGTCAATTAAGCAGTGAAATGGATGTCCAAATTATCCTCTAGGGGCCAGTGTGTACAAAACAGAGCGGCGATGATGAGTGCAAAACCTAATTACATTTAACAAGATACATGATACGACACTGTGGAATGTAGAAAATGATTAATTCATTGATAGAAGTGGTAAATGTTGAGAAAAAAATAGCACACTGCAAAAACTCAAAATCTTAACAAGAATATTTGTCTCATTTCTAGTTAAAATGTCTCATTTTTGGTCAAACAAATCTCATTACACTTAAAACAAGACTCCTCACTGGAAAAAAACAACAATTTCCACCTGTTTCAAGTAGATTTTCACTTAAAATAAGATACGATAAGATTTTTTTACGGTACTTGTAATGAGAAGATAAATCTTGTCACACTGGCAGATTTTCCTACTTATTTCAAGTGAAAATTTACTTGAAACAGGTGAAAATGGCCAAATAACAAGTTATTCTTCTGGTAATTACTCTTGTTTTAAGTGTAATGAGATTTTGACTACAAAATAGACATTTTAACTAGAAATAAGACAAATTCCTGGTAAGTTTTTGCAGTGCAAAAGTAAATGAAACTCATAGAGAATATTCAGTGGGAATGTCGCTCTTAATTACAGCAGTTTTTTTTTAATCTTCAGTGGATTTATCTGTATATACAGCAGATTTTCCTACTTATTTCAAGTGAAAATGTACTTGAAACAGGTGAAAATTGTTGTTTTTTCCAGTAATGAGTCTTGTTTTAAGTGTAATGAGACATTTTAACTAGAAATAAGACAAATATTCTTGTTAAGATTTTGAGTTTTTGCAGTGTAATAATATCCTGTGTGAATAAAAAAATCCATAAAGATGAGCCAGTAGACAATTTTCACCTGTTTCAAGTAGATTTTCACTTGAAATAAGTAGAAAAATCTGCCAATGGAACAAGATTTATCTTCTCATTACAAGCAAAAAAAATCCTGTCCCACTGGCAGATTTTTCTACTTATTTCAAGTGAAAATCTACTTGAAACAGGTGAAAATTGTCAAATAAGTTATTTTTCTGGTAATGACTCTTGTTTTAGTTTTAGTTTTGTAAATGAAACTCATAGAGAATATTCAGTGGGCATGTCGCTCTTAATTACAGCAGTTTTTTTTAATCTTCAGTGGATTTATCTGTATAACCAGCAGATATTTCTGCAGGGACACCAGGACGTTTGCACCGCTGGCCTGCAGCACCATCTGCTGAGAGAACGGGGCGGCGGCTCCACGGCTGAGTCACTCACACACCATTCCATCCAAAACTCTATTGAAAAAGGATTTGCAGCAGGTGTGAGAGCTGGTCGATCAATCTCCCCGTCACAGTTCTATCAAAATGTAAATCAAAGCTCAGGCCGTGGTAGGCCAGCTTTTCCCTGAGAGAGCCGTATCTGAGTGACACTGGGTTTACTGCCTGAATAAATGGATGATTCCACCAATCTGTTGCTGACGTGGAACGGAAAATTAAAGCTTTATGATGTTTTCCGTCAGTGTTTAAAAATGAAAAAGATATACATAGAAGCGCACACACAAATGCGTACATATTTGTAACTTATCTCACAACCCGGGAATCATACTGTGACACAACAGCAGCTTAATTGCTATTCTGTTAATTAAACATTAACAAACCATAAAGAGTAAAGCGCCTTTTTTTTTCTGTAGCAATCCATCGTAATTTCTTAGCTCAACACGGAAACATTCTGAGAAACCTCTTAAAATACCATTTTCACACATTGAGTAAGCCAGAAATGATGGCAAGCTATCTGACTCTTTTACTCTCAGACTAAAATAGATAAATAAATACCGTCACGGGTGTTTGGAGCAAGTTTACTGGACATGTTTTCCATTAATGAAGTTCTTTTAAAAGTTATCAGCAGTTTGTGTCTATTCACTAGTAACAATAGCAAAGCTGGAGTTGTGTACACTGCAAAAACTCAAAATCTTAACAAGAATAACAAGAAAATGTGTCTTATTTCTAGTTAAAATGTCTAATTTTTAGTCAAAAACTCTCATTACACTTAAAACAAGAGTCATTACCAGAAAAATAACTTGTTATTTGACCATTTTCACCCGTTTCAAGTAAATTTTCACTTGAAATAAGTAGAAAAATCTGCCAATGGAACAAAATTTATCTTCTCATTACAAGCAAAAAAATCTTGCAAACCTGAAGAGGTAGCATATAAAAAAGAAAGGAAAAACAGAAAATAAAGAAAAAAATTAAAGCTGCAAGCAGCGATGAATGGGCCCTCGCACTCACGGCCACCGCCCCCCATAAGCATATCAGACATGACACCACCCACGACTTCCTATGTCAAACCAGTCAAAAGTTATAGCAGAAAAAAGGGACGACCAATCAGAAGAAGGGGCGGGGCTAATTCAGGCCAATGAAGGTCAAGGACTCATTACAGTCAAGTCCCATGACACCACCCACGACTCTCTATGTCAAACCATTCAAATGTTATAGCAGGAAATAGGGACAACCAATTAGAAGAAATGGTTGGGCTAATTTTCACCAATTATGGTCAAGGACTCAATACCGAGTCCCATGACACCACCCACGACTCTTTATGTCAAACCATTCAAAAGTTATGGCAGAGAAAAGTATTCTAGGGGGCGCTGTTGAGCCGTTAGGCCACACCCATTAATGCAAACCATGAAATATCAAATTTATCGCCAGGCCTGGCTTGCATGCCAAATTTGGTGACTTTTGGGGAACTATCAAATATGGACCAATCAGATGAAGGGGGGGAGCGCTTTTTCGCGTCTAGCGTCGCCACGGTAATACTTTTGAAAAAGAAAAGTAATGTGCGTAGTCGCAAGATGAAGACGCACATTTTGATGTATAACACACCTGGGTGCATGTTACGGTTCGGGCCGTATTAATTGCCGAAGGAATGGCATAAATTGCGCCAAAATTACACAATAAATTAAAAATGGCTGACTTCCTGTTCGGTTTCGGCCATGGCGCCAAGAGACTTTTCTTTAAGTTGCAACATGATGCAGGTGTGTACCGATTTTCATGCATGTACGTCAAACCGTATTGTGGGGCTTGAGGCACAAAGTTTTCCGGGGGGCGCTGTTGAGCCATTTTGCCACACCCATTAATACAAACCATAAAATATCAAATTTATCGCCAGGCCTGCCTTGCATGCAAAATTTGGTGACTTTTGGGGAACTATCAAATATGGACCAATCAGATGAAGGGGGGCGCGCTTTTTGCCGTCTAGCGTCGCCACGTTAACACTTTTGAAAGAGAAAAGTAATGCGCGTAGTCGCAGGGTGGAGATGCACGTTTTGATGTATAACACACCTGGGTGCACGTTACGGTTCGGGCCGTATTAACTGCCGAAGGAATGGCATAAATTGCGCCAAAGTGACACGATTAATTCAAAATGGCTGACTTCCTGTTCGGTTTCGGCCATGTCGCCAAGAGACTTTTCTTTAAGTTGTGTACTGATACAGGTGTGTAGCGATTTTCGTGCATGTCCGTCAAACCGTATTGTGGGGCTTGAGGCACAAAGTTTGCTGTTGTGACTCGCTGTTGGGGCGCTGTTGAGCCATTTTGCCACGCCCATTAATGTAAACCATTAAATATCAAATTTTTCGCCAGGTCTGACTTGCATGCAAAATTTTGTGACTTTTTGGGCACGTTTAGGGGGGCAAAAAGGCCCTCCTTTTGTCAGAAGAAAAAAAAAAAGAAAAAAAAAAATTCCTACAGATACAATAGGGCCTTCGCTCTGAAGGTGCTCGGGCCCTAATAAAAAGCCATTGCATTTAACATTTAGATACACTGCAAAAACTCAAAATCTTAACAAGAATATTTGTCTTATTTCTAGTTAAAATGTCTAGTTAAAATTTTTAGTAAAAAAAAAATCTCATTACACTTAAAACAAGACTCATCACTGGAAAAAACAACAATTTTCACCTGTTTCAAGTAGATTTTCACTTAAAATATGTAGAAAAATCTGCCAGTGGAACAAGATTTTTTTGCTTGTAATGAGAAGATAAATCTTGTCCCACTGGCAGATTTTTCTACTTATTTCTAGTGAAAATGTACTTGAAACAGGTGAAAATTGTCAAATAACAAGTTATCTTTCTGGTAATGAGTCTTGCTTTAAGTGTAATGAGATTTTTTGACTAAAAACGAGACATTTTAACTAGAAATAAGACAAATATTCTTGTTAAGATTTTGAGTTTTTGTATGCCGGTGGGTTTCTGGTCAGCATGAAAACACCTACTGTCTCTGTGCAGATATTGTTGATTTTAAAGATATAATTGTACAAGATGCGGTCAGGAAACCTAAATTGAGATTATTCCAACAGGGCCTGATGCCCGAGAACTGATCGCGTGTGGACTGGCGTTGCAGCCGGTTTGATCCCACAGGCAGTTTTCAAACATGTGAGGAACGTACCACCTCTGAGATAACGTCATCAGAAAGAAGGATGGATTTTGGTGGGACACGCTTTATTTACCTCCTGGGAAGGGAGCTGGTTCTGAGCGTTTAGCGTCACGTGTTCCTGCAGGGCGACGGCCGACTGCATGTGGGAGAGGCCGGCGAGTAGGAGCCGCCGTTTCTCTTCTTTGTCAGGATGATGAGTGGCACGGAGTCTGCAGACGAATAAATGTGCAGGATAGAAAACAAGCTTGAGTGAGAGAAACTGCAGGAGAAAAGACTCCATAGTTATGGAAGTGTGATGTGTGGCTGTAGCATGAATTCATTGCTAAGTTTAACTTTTTTGTTCAGATTTATGCAGGGAATAGGCCATATCAAATAAATGGAAACACACATGCCACACAGTATGGTATCTAAAACATTTATTTTTTTCATGTGAAAACGTTAGTATCCTCTCTTTTAACCCCTTGCTTTTTAAAATCATCTAATTGAAGTCGGTACTTCTTCAAGTAGTCGTCTCCTGCATCTTTTATCCATGTCCAACACTGTAGTAGAGCAAGTTCTCTTCACAGCGTGAGACTTTGTGACTCTTGTGATCCTGCTACGTTTTAATTGGGGTGAGGACTGGACTTCAACTAGCCCAGGGGTCGGCAACCCAAACTGTTGAAAGAGACAAATAAGTCTGGAGCTGCAAAAAATGAAAAGTCTTATATAAGCCTTAGAATGAAGGCAAAACATGCTGCATGTTTCTATATTAGTTAGAACTCGGGGAAGATTTTTTTTTTCATTATGCACTTCGAGAAAAAAGTCAAAATGTCGAGAAAAAAGTCAAAATGTCGAGAAAAAAGTCAAAATGTTGAGAAAAAAGTCAAAATGTCGAGAAAAAGGTTGAAATTTTGAGAAAAAAGTTAAAATGTCGAGAAAAAAGTGAAAATGTCGAGAAAAAAGTCGAAATGTTGAGAAAAGGAAAAAAAGAAGAAAAAGGAAAAAAAGGAAAAAAAGAAAAAAAAAGAAGAAAAAAAAGAGAAAAAAAGAAAAAATAGAAAAAAAAGGAAAAAAAAGAAGAAAAAAAGGAGAAAAAAGGTCAAACATTTTTGAAAAAGCTCCAGGAGCCACTAGGGCGGCGCTAAAGAGCCGCATGCAGCTCTAGAGCCGCGGTTGCCGACCCCCGGACTAGGCCAATCCAAAGCAGTAGATTTTCTGATGAGTCACTGTCTCAGGTGTGAAGGATGTTGCTGCTTTTTTCCACAGATGATCAATAGGATTTAAAACGGGCCATTCAAGAATAATCCAATGTTCTTTTTCTGAGTCCGTCGCTCCAGAAAGTCTTAATAGTCTTTAGATTTCATTGTACCCTGAACAGTTTCCAGAACAACCACGTTTCACATAAGCTTTTGTCTCCTCTGTCCAAAGGACTTTCTCCCAGAAGCTTTGTGGGTGTCAGGACGTATTTTGACAATTTTTTGTCTCTCTTTCTTCTTCTTTTTTTTCCTCATGATTTGCTTTCAGCAGAGTCCTCCTCCGTCATCTACTTTGGCTCCAGATGTGATGGATGGAGTGATCTGACACTGATGAATGTTGACCTTGGAGATCACCTTGCATCCCATTGGAAATTGTTCTGGACTCTTTGGTTACCATTTTTTTTTATTCTTCTCTTCAATTTGTCATCAGTATTACGGAGGTTGACTACAGTCCTGTGGATCCTAAACTTCTGAATAAAATTTTCAGCTGTCGTCAAATGACCATCAAGTTGCTTGAAGATGGTCTTGCAGCCTTTACCTTTAACATGTTGGTCTATGTTTTTCTTTCCATGATACCAAACAGCAGAGTGACGACTTTTCACCCTTTAAATAGTCAGACTGGCTGACAGCAAGCTTGAAAACACTTATGATTCTAACTACAGGACACACTTCATCTAACAACAAACCTGCTGCTGGCAAAGCACCTTTATTTCAGTCTCATCTGTTTTATAGACCATTATTCCAGAAGTGTCTTATTCAGAAGAAGTTTAGTTTACCTCAGTCATGATCCATGTCCTTTTTAGAGAAAAGAGGCTTTCCTCTGTTTAAAAACCATAATAACCACACTCGTTCAGTCTTCTCAGTTTTCTGTCATGGACTTAAAGAGGACCTATTATGGCATTTAATGTCTATTTTAAACAAGCCTTGAATGTCTTAAAAACAAGCTTTTGATTGTTTTTTCTATATAAATTATAAATTCAGCCTCAAAACCATGTCTTTATCTTCCCATTCTCTAACCTCATTCTCTATGCAGGATTCTGAGTGGGCGGGGCTATGATAATGAGGCTCTGTGCTGATTGGCTGCCTGAATGACGCGATACACCGCTAAGAAAAAATGGCGGAAGCTCCGGCCGGTGGAGTTATGGCTGAATTATGGTTCTGCATTAAATCGACACAGACCCTACGCCGTACGCTCTGCGTCGATTTAAAGCGGGACCATAATTCATGGCTTTAAACCGTGTCCCATGTGATGCGAGCGAGCGTCAGCGACAAAATCAATTCCATTGCTTTATTTTCTATTGGACTGTCTAAACTGGACGCAGCGCTGCGCAGCGATGTAGCGATGTAGCGACGCGGCGCACCGTTTTGAGCTGAACATTTGTCGGACGCCCTGCTTCTATTTTCTTCCTGTCGCTCGCGTTGAAAGCCGGTTGAAAGCGCTGTAGGAAACATGATGAGGAACGGCTGATCCAGTTAGTTGAAATGAGAAGTTATCTCTATGATTCCTCCTCATTTCACTACAAAAACCTCAATAAAGTGGCAGCTGCTGGAGGGAGATGAACAGAGAGACGATGTCACGCAGTGCTACGATAGTCGGACGCTCATGCAGTTACACGGTTTTATAGTTGTGGGCGTGGTTTGCATTTTGGTTACATAACGAAAATCAGCAGAATCTTATTGGCTCGTAGATCCACATCACACTGGATGGCTCATCCGGGCGGTTGTACAGACACTGCAGAATTTGGTTGCTTTCCTCCTTCTCTGAGTTGGCAGGCTAAGGGGAGACCACTTTATATATGTTAAAGCAAGAGAAAACCTGTTTTTTATAATAGGTCCCCTTTAAACACTGACCTGGCTCAGTTAGGGCCACAGGGTCTGAAAAAGCTCTTAATATTTTTTTTTTGTATATGTGCAAATTGATTGTTTCCCAAAAACATTGGCCTCTTTTTTCCCCGTTTTAGCATTTTTTAAACACACCAACGTGCCAAAACATCTGCTTTTATAGACGTCCGCAGACCAGCACATGACTGTACGGTGGATGACGTAAAGGAGTATTCATTATCGCCCATATATTGTTGTTTTTTATGATTTCTCAAATAAACAGTGGTATGGTGGAAGAGGTTACAGACTGTATTTGCCTCGGGTCCAGTACAGCTGACTGACTGACCTGAGACCGTGTGCTTGCTCTGCATGCGTCTCGGCTGCCTGCTCTCTGTAGCCCAGTGTTGTGAAACTACTTGCACACTCTCCAAGTTTATCACAGGCAGCCATTAACTTCTGGGAAGACTCAGGGCTCAGCGTCTCTCCAGGTCTCCACTCACCGCCGGCATGAATGCATTCCACCGCTCCTCTGGAAAACAGCACAACACACTGGATCAGGTCACGTTGTGGACTATGATGATGTACAAGGTCTAGTCAGTACTCGAGTTGTAAAATAAAATCAGGGGGGATGGTGGATTTTATCATATGGGGACAGATAATTTGTGCTGATTACAAATAATATAATATATTACAAATAATAGCACTGACCAAAACAGATTGTAGATTTTTACAATGCAAAAACTCAAAATCTTAACAAGAATATTTGTCTTATTTCTAGTTAAAATGTCTCATTTTAGTAAAAAAAAATTTTCACCTGTTTCAAGTAGATTTTCACTTGAAATAAGTAGAAAAATCTGCCAGTGGAGTTAAAATGTCTCATTTTTAGTCAAAAATCAAAATCTGCCAGTGGGACAAGATTTATCTTCTTAATACAAGCAAAAAACTATTTTCCCAATGGCGAAAAGTGAAAATTTAATTGAAACAGGTGAAAATTGTCAAATAAGTTATTTTTCTGGTGTTATTTTTCTGGTGATGACTCTAAATGTTGAAATAGCAGTAAAACCACATTCATTGATGAAATGACATAAGGGATGGAAAGGGGGGATGTCAGTTTTACAGGGGGATGATTTGGACCGTTTTTATTTCAGGGGGGGATGATTCGAGTACTGGGTCTAGTACGGTGTAACTAGAGCAGATTTTGGGGCCTTGAACGCAGAGGGCTGATAAAAAAAAAGTACTAATGAGACATTTGGAGTTACCTCCTCTCTAATGAGGTGATCATGAATTTGATCTCCGACACTCTGTTCACTCTCTGCCCCAGAAGCAGCTGCAGAGCAGCACAGCCTTGTTTTACAGTCACGTCCACCTGTAAAAGTAAATAATAAAGAGGCCAATACAGGAAATGTATCCACAGCAAACGAAGGAGATTGTGCTCCAGGTGGGTGTTGGAGACCTTGGTTTGTGAATCTGGTCCTCTCTGGCCCGCCAGGGCCGTGACCTTGGTGAAGGTCAGCTGGTACCAGAAGTGTTCGTCCCCGCCCCGGTCCTGGGCCCGGTCCTGGGCCCGGTCCTGGGCCCGGTCCTGGGCCCGGTCCTGGGCCCGGTCCTGGGCCCGGTCCTGAGCCCGGTCCTGGGCCCGGTCCTGGGCCCGGTCCTGGGCCCGGTCCTGGGCCCGGTCCTGGGCCCGGTCCAGCAGGGCCAGAGCCCGAGCAAAGTTCTGCTCCGCACAAGCCAGAGCTGCCAGGCTCAGGAGACATTTGGAAACAGCTTTATCCTCTCCGAGACTCTAAACATGGTTGAGTTGGAAAACAAGATCATATTTAACTTATCTAGTAAAACTATTGAAATGTAATATTCTAAGACAGGGGTCGGCAACGCAAAATGTTGAAAGAGCCGTATTGGACCAAAAACACAAAAAACAAATATGTCTGGAGCCGCAAAAAATGAAAAGTCTTGTATAAGCCTTAGAATGAAGGCAACACATGCTGCATGTATTTATATTAGTTGGGGGGAGATTTTCTTTTTCATTATGCACTTTGAGAAAATAGTCGAAATGACGAGAAAAAAGTCAAAATGTTGAGAAAAAAGTTGAAAATGTTGAGAAAATTGTCAAAATTTCAAGAAAAAAGTCAAAATGTCGAGATTAATGTTGAAATACAACCTGGAGAAACAAGTCGAGAAAAAAAGTCGAAATGTTGAGGAAAAAGTCAAAATTTCGAGAAAAAAATCAAAATTTCGAGAAAAAAGTTGAAATGTCGAGATGAAAAAAGGTAAAAAGAAAAAAAGAGAAAAAAGGAAAAAAAAAAGGAAAGAAAAAAAGAAGAAAAAAAGAGAAAAAAAGGAAAAAAAAGGAAAAAATGGAAAAAAAGGTCAAACATTTTTGAAAAAGCTCCAGGAGCCACTAGGGCGACGCTAAAGAGTCACATGCGGCTCTAGAGCCGCGGGTTGCTGATCCCTGTTCTAAAATAATACACAGTCTTAATTAAGTGATGTCCTTTCTTTGTAATGGTTAGAAATTGTTGCAGACATTGAAGTGGTATAACATTGAATGACCTGATTCTTATTGATTTCTACTGCCCTTACTTTTAAAAACAACCTGTGCTTTTTATTATTTTACCTCTTTTCTTATCATTTTATTTCATTTTATTTGTTATTTAAGCGTACTCATAAATTAAATACTCATGATTTTTGAAAACCGCGCAAAGTTATGGATAAGCCTTGAATGCAGGCATTGTGACGTAGAATTGTCAAATTGGTTTAATTCACCGCACAAATCAGCACAGATTACTTTTGTAATACTGTATTTGACCGGGTCTTTGTACGTTTTGACCGTATGGAAACGTAATTCTTGCCATTTTAAGAATGAGATGTACCAGCTGGAAACATGGTAGATTCTTTTTCAGCAAGAATCAAAGGTAAAACGTCTTCAAGAACCAAGAAAAAGAAGTGGAGTGGCCTTTGATTCCCGATGAGAAGATTGGGTTTTTCCACTCCTGCTGTGCCATTATTAAGGGTCTCTTCACTGAGCTTTGTGACATGTGGTGCTAAGTCACGGACCAGAGAGGCTGCCATGAGAAAATATGATTGTGATGATGAGTGCCAGACAAAAACTCAAAAACGGAGAACAAATCATAAATGAATTAGAATAACAAAAAAAACTGGTGACGGAGAGGAGTGCAGACAATGGAAAACAATGAGATGAGAGTTTTGAAGAAAATCATATTACATCTGCGTACTCTTAGAAGAATTCCTGTTCCAGCTCTGTGTGAACTCATGTCATTCTGTGTTCTGTGTTCTCATTGAACTGAGCCTTGTACTCACCCGAGCATAAGAACAATTATTGGGATATATTGAGGGTTTTTTATTTTATCAAAATGTTGTATATATTTTTCAGTTTCCAGCTGCTTATGTAAACCATGAAAATGTGCCAGAGAACTGAAACTAGGGCCTAAAGTGGGTTTTCCTTCAGCTCACCGTCGCCACCGTGTGGGCCTGAGCGAGCAGCGTTCTGGCGGACGGATAGAGCCCCAGGCCGAGACACACGCCGGCTTTATCCAGCCAGATATCCACCGCACTCACATCCTTACTGGGTCGGTTAGTTACAGCTGGTCCAACCAACTCAGCTTTCTGAAAAATAACAAACATATTTGACAGTTAATTGATTTTTTTTAAAATTTTGTGCAATATTAACTAACACATTTGATAAACACAGGACATTCACTTTTTCACACAGGGCCATGTAGGCTGTACTGGAGTTGAGGGGGGATGAGGGGGGATGGCATCCCCCCCTGAAATAAAAACGGTCCAAATCACCCCCCCCTGTAAAACTGCCATCCCCCCTTTCCATCCCTTATGTCATTTCATCAATGAATCTGGTTTTACTGCTATTTCAACATTTAGAGTCATCACCAGAAAAATAACTTACTTGACAATTTTCACCTGTTTCAAGTAAATTTTCACTTGAAATAAGTAAAAAACATCTGCCAGTGGGACAAGATTTATTTTCTCATTACAAGCAAAAAAATCTTCCACTGGCAGATTTTTCTACTTATTTTAATTGAAAATCTACTTGAAACAGGTGAAAATTGTTGTTTTTTCCAGCGATGAGTCTTGTTTTAAGGGTAATGAGATTTATTTTACTAAAATGAGACATTTTAACTAGAAATAAGACAAATATTCTTGTTAAGATTTTCAGTTTTTGCAGTGATCCATTTTACTTATCCTGTGAAGGACAGAGTCATATTGATAAGTTCAGAAAAGTGTTTTTTATTGTTGTGTTTTGATGTATTTGATGTAAGCCCAGTGGATATTTAAAGCTTACAGAAGGCTGCATTTAACTGCTGCTATGTCATTCCTGCAGTATTTCTGCAGGTGTTTTGGTCACTGCTATTATTTGTAATATATTATATTATTTGTAATCAGCACAAATTATCTGTCCCCATATGATAAAATCCACCATCCCCCCTGATGTTTTTTTACAACTCGAGTACTGCATGTAGGTTTGGATTTTGTTTCCCCTTAATAATAAAAACCTTCACTTAAAAACTGCATTTTGTGTTTACTTGTGTTATCTTTGTCTAATATTTAAATGTGTTTGATGATCTGAAACATTTAAGTGCAACAAACATGCAAAAAAAACTGAAATCAGGAAGGGGGCAAACACTTTTTGACACAACTGTAACCCATCATGTGAAATGATGGATTGAATATAACAGAAATCATTATGTTCCCCTAAAATCATTGTTGATGAATATAAGTAACTTGTTGAAGAAATTAGGAACTAGTACATTTTTATGATTTGGTTTAAAAAAAAAAAACCCAAAAAAACCTATCTATTTTTGAATGCAGCACCTGACCTGGTTCTGAGCTTTTTGAAGGCTTTTCCTCTCCCGAGAGAGGAGTATGGCTTTGTGGCACCTGCAGTCATGAATACAATAGCAGAGGTTATAAAAAATGTAAAAACATAAAACTTTCATAACAAAGTTCACGCACCCCATTTGTTCTTGTTCCTGAATTCTGCTTAAAGTCAGAAGTTTCTCCTGATACGGAGACTGGGACTCCAGTCCCAGCTGAACGCACGTCCTGACTAGTCTGAAGAAGAAAACATACTTTTACTGAGTAACTGCCTGCCTGCCCGCCCGCCCGCCCGCCCGCCCGCCCGCCCGCCCGCCCGCCATCCATCCATCCATCCATCCATCCATCCATCCATCCATCCATCCATCCATCCATCCATCCATCCATCCATCCATCCATCCATCCATCCATCCATCCATCCATCCCTCCCTCCCTCCCTCCCTCCCTCCCTCCCTCCCTCCGGGAATTCGGAGCGGCCGGCTGCGGCCCCGGAGTGCTGCAGCGGTCCGGCTCTCTCTCTCCTAATAACTTTTCTCTGTTTGAGTTCCTTTCGCCAGGAGGACCCGATCCTCCGGCAGCGTGCCCCTACCAGCCCGAGAAGCTAGATCCTCCCGCGTCCGTAAGTCTGTGCCTCGGTGATGATATGGGAGCGGCACTGATTAGTGGATTGCCCCGCGTGCCTGGAGGCCGCGTCAAGGCTCCGTAGATCCAGAGGGATTGCCCCGGCTGTTCATCTAGAGCGGTTCGGAGCTAAACTCATTGTTTGTGTATTTTGTGGCGCCATCTTCGCCAGTTATTCACGGTTTAAATGCCGTGTTCGTCATCCGGTCTGATTCCACGTGGCGTGGCGAGGGCGCCGCCATCTTTAAACGTTTTGTCGGCCACGTGCAGCCACGTTGTTTTGAAACATAGATGATAATTTTTTATTGTTTTGATTTCTTTTTCCATTCAAGCAGTTAACGTTTTATTGTTGTTGTTTTTCTTGATGGTTAATGTTTTGTGTTTTAACGGAGTGCGCCATCAAGATTTATTCAATGGTGTCGCTTTTACCATCTGCTGGACACCTGGATGTGAATAAATTCTGATTGATTTTAATGAGAAGTTGTTTGTGATGTTTTTAACAAATTCTCGTCACAATGGCTGTTTGACCGAGCTAGTGCAGAACTGGTAATTGCCTTTAATATTATTCACCAGAAATAACAGCCCTTACCGTTGTTCTGGTGGAATAATCACTAATCTCTGAGACTGATTTCTGCTGTTAAAAGTTATCATTTTTCCTGGTTAAGGCCCAGGTGGTGCCCCTGCAAGAATCAAGTCATTTTGACAATTCAATTTGATAAGTAATCTACCTTATTAATTATTAATAATTGTTGAATAAAATTATTAATAGTTCTTGATAACTGAACAGCGCATCCACAAAACACCATCCATCTATCCATTTGTTCATCCATCCACTGGGATGACTTTAGATCTCAGTTTGACTGGAGTTTCAGGTGATTTGTTCTTGCTGGGATTGTTTTTGCCCCGCGGCTCGAGCCTCAAACACAGACGAGGCTGCAGTCGTCTGGTTAGTTCTTTTTTGAGGACACCAAATTTCTTTTTACAATTTTCTAATCCAACCCACAGCAACTGATGAGACACCACATGAGGCAAACTATCAGTTTGCACAGATCCTCCTGGAGCCATAACAGTCTAGTTGGTTTTTGCAAGCAGTGTGTGATGCCTGATTTAAAGGCAATGTTGTTTCTTTTCTAAATAAATAAGTGGAAAAAAACAATTTAAAAAAACCATCCTGAATGCAGGTAAATCAATCAGGACCAAAACAAAATGAGCAAAGAACAAAATGAAGTGTTTACTAGTTACTCAAATTTCACTGCCCCATTTAGAGCCACAAAAGAGCTGTCGACAACATTTCTTCTCATTTGCTCTATTGCCGCGGAAGAACCAGTAGCTGGTGTTGTTTCCTGTGAAAGTGTGTCCGTACCTGAGTCTGTAGAGGTCGGACAGGCTCCTCCTGTCCAGCAGATCAAGAGCGATGGTCTCAGCGAGGTGCAGTACCGGCAGAGTCAGGTGACCCAGGGAGACGGAGTGGAGCTGTTCTTCCAGCAGACTCAGGAAAAACAAACTTTGAGTCTGCAGAAAAATAAATACATTGAAAACTTTAAAAACGCTTAACTATTAAATCCAGGCTTATCCCATGCTTCCATCTCACTGCAGATGTAGATTTGTATATTCATGACAGTACATATTTAATTCACAACCCCACGGTTCCAACTTCATCCCTAATCCTAATTTGATCCCAAGAGATCAATAAGTGCGCCTTCTTTTGACCAACAAAAAACTAGCTAGAAGATATAAACCCTGCTGCATTGGAAAAAATAAGAATAAATGTGTAATGACATTATCCGCTTGTTATAAAACTGAGTAGTGTGAGAGTGTTGGTCGGTGCTTTGTTTTACCTGCTTTGCGATGCTGTGTGTGTTGACACATTGGGGATTGCTGCTGGTTCTGAATATCTGCCTGGCCGGGTCGGGACAGACATAACGAGCCCACTCCGTTGTTGTTGAAGGAACCGTTAGATCCAAAAGTTTTTCTTCTGGAGGGGGCGGCTGCACAGAAAAAAAACAACCTGTTTTAAAATAGCTGTAGTTCTCCAAGTAGTCCATACAGAACAAATGTCTCAGCATTGTGGCAAGTGGCGTCAAATGTTATGGCCTAAACCGGGGGTCGGCAACCCGCGGCTCTAGTGTGGCTTTTTAGTGCCGCCGTAGTGGCTCCTGGAGCTTTTTCAAAAATGTTTGACTTTTTTTTCTTCTTTTTTTCCTTTTTTTCTCTTTTTTCCCCCTTTTTTTTAACCTTTTTTTTTTTTACCTTTTTTTCTCTTTTCCTTCTTTTTTCTCCTTTTTTTTCCTTTTTTTCCTCTTTTTTATCTTTTTCTTTTTTTTCTCCTTTTTTATCTTTTTTTTCTTTTTTATCTTTTTTTCTTCTTTTTTTCCTTCTTTCTTCCTTTTTCCTTTCCTTTTTAATCTCGACATTTCGACTTTTTTCTCAACAATTTTAAGTCTCAACTTAATTCAAGTGAAAATTTACTTGAAACAGGTGAACATGGTCAAATAACAAGTTATCTTCCTGGTAATGAGTCTTGTTTTAAGTGTAATGAGATTTGTTGACTAAAAATGAGACATTTTAACTAGAAATAAGACAAATATTCCTGGTAAGATTTTGAGTTTTTGCAGTGTATAAATAAAAACAATACATACTACATTTTATAACATCAACAAATTCAAACAATGTATAGTTATCATATTTTGCACAAATAACCATTTTTAATAAATATTAATTTATTTATATTATATCTCTCTCTATATATACATACATATACATATATACATGTAGAAATACCCATATACTATCTACATTTTTTATTTATTGTGTGATTATGACTTACATTTTTCTCTTTCTTGCTCTTTTTGCTCTCTTTCTCCTTGTCTTTGCCCGCTCTGCGTTCAGCCGGCGGCGGATTCTGTGGTTGCTGACTCTTTGATATTTCCTCAGAAATCTCCCGAGCCACGGCCATAGAAGCCTGCAGGGAGGAATAAAAGCACATTAAGTACATTTCAACTGCATTCAAGGCTAATTATCATGTACAGTCTCCTCCATCGTGTCAGTGTTGGAGGTGAAGTATCTGTAGTACCTTCCATATGTGCAGTACAAACGTGTGGGCTCTGAGCAGGTTGAGTTCACGCTCGTGTGAGGTTTTGTCACACATGACAGCGAGCAGAGTGTGAGCTTGCACCAGGTAGTCAAGGCGACGCACCTCCTTTAGACTGGACAGGTTTTGTGTAAATAAACCATGGACTCCCACCAAGGACTTGCATTTCCAAGAGGTTAAATTCCTTTTGGATTCTCCATCTAGGGATTTTAAAGAGACTTTAGTGTTGGGACACAGCGGGAGAACAAGGACTTAACAAACACTTCCTGCTTCTCTCGTATGAACGATCGTAAGCTCTCACTTGGGATTTCAAAGTATCTCTCTCATCGTCCTTTAACCTTGTACTGTCTTAGGGTCAAAATGACCTAATTATCCTGTCCTTCTTTCCTCCTGCTCTCTCCTTCCTTCTTCCCTTCCTCTTTTCTCCCACCTTCCTTCCTTCCTTCCTTCCTTCCTTCCTTCCTTCCTTCCTTCCTTCCTTCCTTCCTTCCTTCCTTCCTTCCTTCCTCTTCCCTCCCTTCTTTCTTTCTTTCTTCTTTTTTCCCTTCCTTCTTTGCTCCTGCTCTCTCCTTCCTGCTCTCTCATTCCTTCCTTCCTTCCTTCCTTCCTTCCTTCCTTCCTTCCTTCCTTCCTTCCTTCCTTCCTTCCTTCCTTCCTTCGTTCCTTCCTTCCTTTTTCCCTTCCTTCCTTCTTTCCTCCTGCTCTCTCCTTCCATCTTCCCTTCCTCTTTTCCCCCTTCCTTCCTTCCTTCTTCCCTTCCTTTTGTTCCTTCCTTCCTTCCTTCCTTCCTCTCCCCACCTTCCTTCCTTCCTTCCTTCCCTTCCTCTTTTCCCCCTTCTTTCTTTCTTTCTTTCTTTCTTTCTTTCTTTCTTTCTTTCTTTCTTTCTTTCTTTCTTTCTTTCTTTCTTTCTTCTTTCTTTCTTTCTTTCTTTCTTCTTTTTTCCCTTCCTTCCTTCTTTCCTCCTGCTCTCTCCTTCCTTCCTTCCTTCCTTCCTTCCTTCCTTCCTTCCTTCCTTCCTTCCTTCCTTCCTTCCTTCCTTCCTTCCTTCCTTCCTTCCTCCCTCCCTCCCTCCCTCCCTCCCTCCCTCCCTCCCTCCCTCCCTCCCTCCCTCCCTTCCTTCCTTCCTTCCTTCCTTCCTTCCTTCCTTCCTTGACCCGAAGACAGCACAAGGTTATTTACTTGGCTCAGTTCACAAGCAGACGTATGGAAAACTGAGTAAAATAACAGGGTTTCCTTAAAATAAGCAAATACTCCAGACACTTTAGCTTCCCTGCAAACTTTAGAGGACACATTGAAGGAAAGGCAAGTTTAAACCCATAGAAAGTTCTTGACAGAATATGCAGAGATACAATAAAAGAATAAATTGAAAGTTCTAAGTAAAAAAAATGTATGAAATGACTTAAAAGAAAAGGAAAAAAAATACAGTGGTTGTAGATCTTTGTATTGGCCCTACAGTTGTGACAGATACTTTTCTCGTCAGAACATTTATCTTTGCAATTAAATGGGTTTGTCGTACCACTCCTGGTTTCTACAGAATCTCCGTTAAACGTTTCAGGATTTCTGTTAACCCATGTCAAGTCCAGGATTAAGGTGGAACTATCAACCGTCAGTCACACAAATGTGTCATGATACAGTGAAAAAGAGTCAAGAGTGCACCTGGTTCCTCTGCTGGTTCAGGTTCCAGGTGCAGGAGGACGTCTATGGCCCACTGGACCTGCTGTTGAGCAGCTACTGGGGAGAAGTTGTTCGAGTACAGCCATGTCCCAAATTCAAGCAGGATGCCGGCCTTCTGCCACTGACTGTTGGTGCTCTGTTGACAGAAGAGAATCAGAAACCGCGTTACCGATCAAATATACTGACACTCTCAGGGAATTTGGCTCTGGATGGAGCACGACTGAAATACATTCACCTAAAGTTCACATCATACAATCAACATTCAGGTTACATACAACACTGTTTCTACTGAGGTCAGGTCTTTATTTGTCTGAGTCAAAGCGTATCGTCTCACTACAAGCTGAACTTATTCTCAGCTGAGTACAGCTTTTAATCAAGCTACAACACCCACATGTAACCAGTACTGGAGTTGAGGAGGGGTGGCAGCCCCTCCTGAAATAAAAACGGTCCAAATCATCCCCCTGTAAAACTGCCATCCCTCCTTTCCATCCCTTATGTCATTTCATCAATGAATGTGGTTTTACTGCTATTTCAACATTTAGAGTCATCACCAGAAAAATAACTTATTTGACAATTTTCACCTGTTTCAAGTAAATTTCCACTTGAAACAAGTAAGAAAATCTGAAGATTTATCTTCTCATTACAAGCAAAAAAATCTTGTTCCACTGGCAGATTTTTCTACTTATTTCAAGTGAAAATCTACTTGAAACAGGTGAAAATTGTTGTTTTTTCCAGTGATCAGTCTTGTTTTAAGTGTAATGAGATGTTTTTACTAAAATGAGACATTTTAACTAGAAATAAGTCAAATATTCTTGTTAAGATTTTGAGTTTTTGCAGTGATCCATTTTACTTATCCTGTGAATATATATAATATATCCAGAATCATATTGATAAGTTCAGAAAAGTGTTTTTTATTGTTGTGTTTTGATGTATTTGATGTAAGCCCAGTGGATATTTAAAGCTTAAAGAAGGCTGCATTTAACTGCTGCTATGTCATTCCTGCAGTATTTCTGCAGGTGTTTTGGTCACTGCTATTATTTGTAATATATTATATTATTTGTAATCAGCACAAATTATCTGTCCCCATATGATAAAATCCACCATCCCCCCTGATTTCTTTCTTTACAACTCGAGTACTGGCCAATGTACATCATTTGCAGACACAGTTGTAGTGACAGGTTTCTTCCACATGATGGCGGAAAAGACTTTTCTAAAAATATTTCCTTATCTGTGTCCAGGCCAAATACACAGGAATAAAACACGAGCTTCAGGATCACAACTTTTCAAAAGGACAAACAGCAAAAGCCCCTATTTCATTAACTTAATGATGATATAATCTCTTGGTGAAGAAGGTGTTTGAGCAGAGACGTTACCGTGAAGGAGGTGAGGGCTTTCCTGTAGCAGCTTAGCTGTTGCTCTACAGTCTGGGCGTATATCGCCACCTGGTGCCACAGGAGAGGACAGCACTGACTGTCTTCTTGCAGTTCCTGCATGTCCATGGTTACACTCTCTCCCAGGCATCCTTTGACCAGAATACGATATTTGAGCAACGGTCTGGGGGAAAAAAGAGAACTCTAAAATCTCTGTCTCATCCCTGTCCCCAGTTATCGTTATTAGTCATTATTATTATGATTATTAGTAGTATTTTACTCACAGACGATGTCTGGTGGGAGGCATGTCTCCTATAGCTTCATCAAGCAGCAGGAGAGCGCTTTTAAAGTCTGCTTTATCCATGTGAACATGGAGCAAAAAACGTAAAATATTTCCTCTCAATGTCAGGCTCTCTTCGTCTTCTAAAGGATGCATGTGTGGAGAAACACGTATTTAAAAGATCGTCAGGTAAATTTACCATTTTGCTTTTATTGTACATGAAAAAACTAGATAGCCCAAGAAGACGATACAAGTTCTTAAACCTTGTACTGTCTTTGGGTCAAAATACTAATGACTAATTCTCCTGTTCCTCCTTTCCTCCTGCTCTCTCCTTCCTTCCTTCCTTCTTTACTTCTTTCCTTCTTTCTTTTCTCCCCTCGTACATTCTTTCCTTGTTTTCTCCTTTCCTTCCTTCCTTCCTTGCATCCTTCCTTCCTTAATTTTTCCCTTCCTTCCTTCTTTCCACCCTTCCTTCCTTCTTATCTCCCTTCCTTCCTTCTTTCATCCCTCCCTTCCTTGCTTCCTTTTTCCCTTCCTTCCTTCCTTCCTTCCTTCCTTCCTTCCTTCCTTCCTTCCTTCCTTCCTTCCTTCCTTCCTCCTTCTTTCCTTCCTTCCTTCTTTTCTCCCTTCCTTTCTATCTTCCTTCCTTCTTTTTCCCTTCTTTCTTTTCTCCCGTCCTTCCTTCTTTTCTTTCTCCCTTCCTTCTTTTCTTTCTTCCTTCCTTCCTTCCTTATTTTCTCCATTCATCCCTTCTTTACTCCCTTCCTTCCTTCCTTCTTTAATGCTTTCCTTCTTTCTTTTCTCCCCTCGTACATTCTTTCGGTCTTTCCTCCCTTCCTTCTTTCTTTTCTCTCTTCCTTCCTTCCTTCCTTCCCTTTTCCCTTCTTCCCTTCCTTCCTTCCTTATTTTTTCCCTTCCTTCCTTCCTTCCTTCCTTCCTTCCTTCCTTCCTTCCTTCCTTCCTTCCTTCCTTCCTTCCTTCCTTCCTTCCTTCCTTCCTTCCTTCCTTCCTTCCTTCCTTCCTTCCTTCCTTCCTTCCTTCCTTCCTTCCTTCCTTCCTTCCTTCCTTCCTTCTTCCCTTCCTCCTCCCTTGACCCGAAGACAGCACAAGTTATTAAGTATTAGAGTTCTTTAGATCTTACTTGATTCTCCGTGTTTAGGCGTCCCACGGGGAAATTCTCCTATGGGGGGCGATCTTTTTCCCTTGGCCTGTTATAAAAAACATTAACACTTAAATGTCACCATAGTGAAGGGAGAGTGTTGTTGGTACGGCAGGTCGGGCGGCGCTGACGCTGGAGTTGAGCTGAGGATTGTTGATGTTCACTCTAGGGTCTTCCACACAGCAACAATTCATAGCGTCGCGAAGGCAAAGGCACTAAGGTACTTAGAAGCCTTGTACTTTTCGAATGATTTAAGTGTTTCATATTCATAGGTTGTTTCTTCTTTTTAATATTTTAATGCATTATGTAAAGCACTTTGAATTGCCTTTGCGCGGTGCGTTATTTAACTGTCTTGTGTTGCCGCGCTCTGCTCCACTCCGTTAATCGAGTGCCAACTGCTGGCACTAACACTTGCAGCACTTTTTCACGGACGCTGCCAAGTAGGAAAGCGCCCCACAGATGAGCGTCATTGTAAATTCTCACATAAGCTACCTTTAATTATGGATTTTCAGTTATTTCACAGCTGAGTGGCTGTTTATCCTACTGGCGGGGGAGTTGTTTTTTGGCACCAGTGAATAGACCCAAGTTCTCCCTGCAGTGCACTGAGGACATTTGGAAGCATCAATTATACATATTAGATTCTATAGCTTACAAATGTTGACGCCTATTTTACTAAGCTTTCTTGCAACCAAAATGAATAAATGAAAAAGTTAACAAAAGTCAAAAGGACAAAAAAAGTTAGGCCTTGCTGTCATTATGCTGATGTTTTGGGTATTTTTGCTGAAACGTTATTCCATATAGGCGTCCAAGTAAACTAAGGGCCAATCCCAATACACCCCCTACTTTCTACCACTACCCCTAAAAAAAGAAGCCCCAGATTTTAGGGCACTTGGAATCTTCCCAGGGGTCTGTCCCAATACTCCCCCTACTCCTACTTTCAGCACCACCGCTAAAATCAGGAAGCTGAGAGCCAAAAGCTGTTTTAATTTCAGCTGTATCGCTGTTAATATAATAATAATGACTTGGATTTATATAGCGCCCTTCAAGACACCCAGAGCGCTTTACAGAAATCATTATTCATTCATACACATCCTCACTGGTGGTGGTAGCTACATTTGTAGCCACAGCTGCCCTGGGGCAGACTGACAGAAGCGTGGCTGCCATATCGCGCCAAACGGCCCCTCCGACCACCACCAACATTCACACACATTCACACGAGGCAAGGTGGGTAAGGTGTCTTGCCCAAGGACACTATGACAGCAAACTGGGACAGAACGGGATTCGAACCGCCGACCTTCCGATCATTGGACGACCCGCTCTGCCACCTGAGCTACTGCCGCCCCAATATGCCACTTTATTAAGTTTTAATATTTTTTCAGGCGCAAAAGTAACCGTTAAGATCCCCAACCTGGGCTCAGTTTATCCAAATAATGTCTGTTAAGAAATTTGCCGGGGAGCAGCAGCAGCCGCTCACGTACAGACGTGATTGCCGGGTCAACCTGCGCCATCATCCCGGGGAGAAACCTGCAGCTCTGTGGAGAATTACCTCTGGCTGAAATAAATCATTTAGGAAGATAAATGTTGGTTTAATAGATGAAATCTAACAGTTGTAGCCTGTTAAGAAATTTGCTCAGAAAATTTCAGGATTTCTGCCTGCCGGCTCTGGAGCTGATTTATGGTTCCGCGTTAAATCAACGCAGAGCCTACGGTGTAGGGTACGCGGCGACGCGCACCCTACACCGTAGGCTCTGCATTGGTGTAACGCAGAACCATAAATCAGCCTTCATTCTGGCGAGATTGCAACAACAGGCAAACCAGTGATTATGTACTTCACTGAGTGAATATTATGAAAGTAAAATATATATTTCTCGCTAGAAATGTAATCAAAACGCATTTTTATGCAGAAACTAACTCAAAATATTGATTTTATTCACTAAAAAATAAGAAATGTCCGCCATGTTTGTTTTTTTTTATTCAGTCCACAAATGACGACGAACTGGTCTTGGTTCATTGTTGCTGTACACCTTGTTTCATTTCTTAGCTTTTTAGTTTGAACACTTATAACACAAGTTTTTTTTTTTTTAAAGTTATGGTTTTGAAACATAACAAGAATTTACATGATTTGAAACGAGATTACAAATGTAGCTTCCTACATACATGTGTGGTGGTATTAAGGAGTGCAATGACGATCCTTTCCAGGTGCTCTTTGAATTGAAATGTTTCCTGTGACAGAGCCAGACAGGCGTTCCAGTAATGCCCGGCAGCTGTGACACATAACACTTGACTTTCAGCTTTCTCTGCAAAGCTGTGAACATGAGAGGAAGCCGTCAGATAAAAGTTAAGCCTTAGGCATTAGCCAATTCCTCCAACTATTCTACACAGTACCTGACACTGGACACGAGCACCTCCAAACCCATTCTGTAGGCGTCCACGTCTCCCCTGGACTGGTGGATTAAGCTCAAACCTCTCACACAGGCTGCACCGCTCAGCATCTCGTTCACTGCAGACGGGCCGTACCTGCAATTAGAGGGACAAACTCAGTCAGCCAATCAATCAATCCATCAGTAAGGCCATCAGTACTCGCAGTGTAAAAAAAATAAATAAATCTGGGGGGATGGTGGATTTTATCATATGGGGACAGATAATTTGTGCTGATTACAAATAATATAATATATTACAAATAATAGCAGTGACCAAAACACCTGCAGAAATACTGCAGGAATGACATAGCAGCAGTTAAATGCAGCCTTCTGTAAGCTTTAAATATCCACTGGGCTTACATCAAATACATCAAAACACAACAATAAAAAACACTTTTCTGAACTTATCAATATGACTCTGTCCTTCACAGGATAAGTAAAATGGATCACTGCAAAAACTCACAATCTTAACAAGAATATTTGTCTTATTTCTAGTTAAAATGTCTCATTTTAGTAAAATAAATCTCATTACACTTAAAACAAGACTCATCACTGGAAAAAACTAAAATTTTCACCTGTTTCAAGTAGATTTTCACTTGAAATAAGTACAAAAAATCTGCCAGTGGAACAAGATTTTTTTGCTTGTAATAAGAAGATAAATCTTGTCCCACTGGCAGATTTTTCTACTTATTTCAAGTGAATATTTACTTGAAACAGGTGAAAATTGTCAAATAAGTTATTTTTCTGGTGTTATTTTTCTGGTGATGACTCTAAATGTTGAAATAGCAGTAAAACCACATTCATTGATGAAATGACATAAGGGATGGAAAGGGGGGATGGCAGTTTTACAGGGGGGATGATTTGGACCGTTTCTATTTTCATCCCCCCCTCAACTCCAGTGCTGCATATAATTAAGTATAAAATTATAAGACTGATGAGCTTACTGATTCAAACTGCATTTCATCCAAATATGCACAATGTTACCTGTTTACTAATGCTGTCCGTGATCCTCTTGGAAACAAACAGTAATTAATAACTTCCAAAAATGATCTCACTGTTTTAAATGTACTGTATTTCTGACTCACAGAACACACGGCGTGGTGCTGAGACTCTTCGCCGCGGCTTCTTCCAGCTGCAGAGCTCTCTGGGTGCAGCGTAACACCAAGCTGTGGTTGTTGCCATGGCGACAGGAGGCAGCCAGCTCGCACCAAACCTGCAACTCCACCACGGCGTCGGACCAGCAGCATTCAGACGCCTTTCTCACCAGCTTTGGGTGGGGAGGGAAGAGATGGAGAAGAGATGGAGTTGGTGTGGGAAAAGGAGGAGGAGAAAAAAGAATGGTGATGGAGCAGAAAAAAAGGGGGTGAAATGCAAAAATAACATACCGTAAGTAACATGGAGGAAGTAAATGTTTAAAAGAGGAAGTTCGATGTATAGAAAGGCAGCAAAAGTATGAGAAAAAAAACATTTAAATAAAACTAAGATGCATAGGAAGAGCAAGCCAAGTAGCCTTTGTAGGGCCAGTCCCAATCCCCCCCTAGTCCTACTTTTCAGTCCTACCCCTAAATTTTGCATGTTCCCGTGAGGGTAATGGTGTCCCAATTCCTCTTTGCATGTAGGGCTAGTGGACATAACGAGGGCTAGTGTGTATGAATCTAGCCCTTCACAGCGAGGGATTTCAGATACTGACTCGCTGACCGAGGGCTAGAGAAAATTTCCCAGAATGCTTTTCGTCGTCATTTGCAGATTGAATAAAAAAAAAACATGGCAGACATTTCTAATTTTTAGTGAATATATTTTACTTTCATAATATTCAGTCAGTGAATGTACATAATCACTCGCTTGCTCGTTGTTGCGTTGTCTGCGTCGATTTAACGCGGAACCATAAATCAGCTCCCGAGCCGGCTGCTCGTCTCATCCCCCAAAAACATCAGAGCAAATTTCTTAACAGGTGTTATTTGGATAAACTGAGCCCAGGTTGGGGATCTTAACGGTTACTTTTACACCTGAAAAAATATTAAAACTTAATAAAGTGGCATATTAACAGCGCTACAGCAGAAATTTAAACAGCTTTTATCTCTGGGCTTCCTGATATGGTGTGACGTATGTGCAAACGTAACTACGCAGTCGCTTATGTACCCGAACGTAAACCACGCAGTGACGTAGCAAGTGGTGTCCCAATCCCTAGGGAAGATTACAAGGACCCTACCCAAGTGGCTTCATTTTTAGGGTGAAGTGGTAGTGGGTGAGGGCTAGTGGTAGAAAGTAGGGTGAACATTGGGATTGGCCCGTGGTGTAATTTAAAAAAGGAACAGATTCTAGTATTCGAAGGTCTTTTGAGACCTTCGAATAATTGAAAATTAGGGGAAAGGGGAAAATAGGTCACTAAGTATAAAAGAAAGAGAAGATCAGAAGTTGATGGACTGTAATAAACTCTTAGAGAAAGCAAAGCAGCTCTGATGTCAGATGACGCCTGACATGATGTGACCACATAAGAGTTATGTGACCGGCATGACGTTTAACCCTTGTACTGTCTTTGGGTCAAAATGACCTAATTCTCCTGTTCCTTCTTTCCTCCTGTTCTCTCCTTCCTTCACCTTCCTCTTTCCTTCCTTCCTTCCTTCCTTCCTTCCTTCCTTCCTTCCTTCCTTCCTTCCTTCCTTCCTTCCTTCCTTCCTTCCTTCCTTCCTTCCTTCCTTCCTTCCTTCCTTCCTTCCTTCCTTCCTTCTTTCTTTTTTCCCTTCCTTCCTTCTTTCCTCCTGCTCTCTCCTTCCTTCCTTCCTTCCTTCCTTCCTTCCTTCCTTCCTTCCTTCCTTCCTTCCTTCCTTCCTTCCTTCCTTCCTTCCTTCCTTCCTTCCTTCCTTCCTTCCTTCCTTCCTTCCTTCCTTCCTTCCTTCCTTCATTCTTTACTCCTGCTCTCTCCTTCCTCACGTCCCTTCCTCTTTTCTTCCTTCCTTCCTTCTGTTTTCCCTTCCTTCCTTCTTTCCTCCTGCTCTCTCCTTCCTTCTTCCCTTCCTCTTTTCTCCCTTCCTCTTTTCTTCCTTCCTTCCTTCCTTCCTTCCTTCCTTCCTTCCTTCCTTCCTTCCTTCCTTCCTTCCTTCCTTCCTTCCTTCCTTCCTTCCTTCCTTCCTTCCTTCCTTCCTTCCTTCCTTCCTTCCTTCCTTCCTTCCATACTTTTTTCCCATCCTCCCTTCCTTATTTTCTTCCTTCCTTCTTTCCTCCCTTCTTCTCTTCCTCCTCCCTTGACCTAAAGACAGCACAAGGGGTTAAAGAAGTCACACGAGCTCTTAGTATAAGCACATAACACATTACACATAGACGGGCTCAGAGAGATTGCAGGTTTCTGCAGCATCTGCTGTCGCCGTCTGGGCAACAGCTAGAGTAGGAAAACAGACTGAGGAGACGTAGTGAGACATATATTATTATTATTATTATTATTATTATATTATTGAGACATATATTACTGTTGAGAGACTGGGAGCAGAAAACTCCGACTGGCCGGGGTTCCTGTTGCACTGGAGCGTCTCCACTCCAACCAGCACGTCCGTCATCGCAGACACTCCGTCATTGTTACACTAGAAATGGGAGAGGAACGAATCATTGTGAAAACAAAGAAAATCACTTTTCCCTCTTGTTGGACCACCGTCATGTGATCATGTGAACTCTGTTTTATGTTTTTAATGTAGTGTGCCGTCAGGATTTATTCAAGGTGTCGCTTTTCCACCTAAATGTAAATAAATTCTGATTGATTTTAATGAGATAAGTTGATTTGACAGAGCTAGTGCCAAACTTGTAAGAGCCTTCAACATTATTCTGCAGAAACAATAGCCTTTACTGTTATTCTGGTAGAATAATCCCTATTTTGAGACTGATTCTGCTGTCAAAGTTATAATTTTCCTGGTTAGAGCCCAGGTGGTGCCCCGATTATTAATAACTCTTGATAAATGAAACAGCGCCACCTATCTGCTGTGTGGCACAACACTCTGATAACTGTTTTGTCATAAAAAGCCTCTCAGCTCGCTATTTTTTTAAATCTTAGAATGGATATTCATAAAAGGATGACAGCTCTTAAAACTAATCTGAAACTAACTGTATCAAAGGTTTGAAAACAGCAAAATTGTTCCCTTTTAAATGACAGCACTTTGATGGTTCATAATACAGAAGTTTGTTGTTTTATTTTCTATCCACCTCTTCTCACTGAGTGCTGTAACTGATCTCAACCATGAAAAAGTATTTAGTTAGCCTCATATTTACTTTCAACGCAACTCTGAAACGTATGAGGGTCAACACTTAACATTCAACTCCGGAGAAATGTCTCTCTCTGTGGAAATCCACAATGAATGCAGGAATATAAATGTCACAGAAAAAAAGCAGGTGTTAGGCAGAGTTGTGGGAATATTTATGGAGATTTAACGGATTTTGTTACTTTGCTACAATGTGAGGTTTGATCATTTCACTGACTGCAGTCAGGCGTCTCTAGCAGCAGTGACTCATTCAGATTACAGCACAGGTATAGTTACTGGATAGCATTTTTTGTAGCAGTATTTTCTTTTGAAGACATGTGTGTAATTTATTGATCAAACCCACATGTTTAATCTTTTAAACTTAACTGGGCTTTTGTTTGAACCATAATAAATGTTTGTATTACTCTACTGGCTCAGCCAATGAGATCCTTCTGTTTCCTACTTGACTTCGTATCTTAAAGTTTCCACTGAAGGAAAGACTGCATAAAGCAAAGCTGCTGTTGGCCTGGCCTCATTTATAAAGCTTGCGTGTGTAAAACAGGGCTTGAAAGATGTGCACGCCACCTTTTACGCAAGGTTGGGATTTAAAAAAAATAAACTAACGGGAAAATGTGTGTATCTCTACGCCATCCCTGACCCTCGTGCACAAACATTTTGAAGATATGGGGAACTGTCGAACGCAGGCGGTGAGGTGGTGAAATGAAGCCAGATTCATGTCATACTTTTAATGTCATCACATATCAGACTTATAATATAATAGCGCTGATCGTGTTCCTCTGTGTTTGAAGCTCAGCGTCAGTCAGGACTCTGGTGCTGCAGCCGCGGTGCAGGACACGCAGGGAACCTCCTCTTCACCCACCGCTTCCAACCATAGAGTGACTGAGGACAGAACAAATGAGTGCCGGGCCACTCTACGGAGCCCCTAAAGGGACTCAGATTTTTTAAAATATATATATAATGAGTTGTACGCGCGTGCGTAAGCCTAAATTATGGTTCCGCGTTAAAACGACACCAACGCAGAGCCTACGCCGTAGGTTCTGCGTTGGTGTAATGCGGAACCATAATTTAGGCTTAAAGGTTTCACGCGCGCACGTAAAACTCATTATACAGTATATATATAAAAAAATCTGTGTCCCTTTAGGGGCTCCGTACCTCTTGGCCTCCACCTTCAAATCACACCACTTGTTTTTTTTTCTGCACCATCTGTCCGTGGCACTCACGGCGTTTAGCGCAGCAACGATGTGCTGCCACTCTCTCGCTTTATTTTATACTATTTATATACTATTTATACTTTTACTGTGACCACCAAATAATGTGGTTTTCCTGCCTCCTCCTCATCCACAACATCTCCATCTCAGTCTCTGTGAAATTTAGTGGCACGGTTGCCTGGCTCGACACGTTCATTCATCCTGACGTGCAGCAGAAACAGACTGCAGGAAGCCGCTGCGCATGCTCAGCAGGCTCATTCATATGCAAATACTACTTTGCATTGCCCATTTATGGTATGAGGTGGGCGTGTAGAGGGTGGGATATGAGGCGAATTCACCTGCGCAACCTTCCAGATGGAATGTGATTTATAAAGCGAACATTGCGTGCAAGTGTGCGCTCAGCTGATTTCTGATCAGCGCCGACACGAACAAAGGTGTTGCGCAATCGAGTACGTCACAGCAGCTTCACCCCAACCTGCCCACTTCTCACCTGGCTGTGGAAAAACAAACGGGGACAAAACGGGTAGAGGCGGGACTAGCCGAGTCGGGCCGAGTAAGGACTAGTGCAAAAGGGCCATAAATGAGGCCCCTGTTATGTGTATAGAGACTGAGATACTAAAAAGAGACATGTATTACAAAATAACAGCGGATTTAATAGGCCAGTAATGTCATAAACAGGATTTTACCTTTAGCGTATCCGTCTTTGAACTAATTTGCTGCTGCAAGAACCTCTTGATTGTCATCCATGTGCTCAACACCCGTTTCCTTGCTGCGATCGGGACGGAGATGTGACAGCCGGATATGCTGAGGGCGTCGTCACACAGCTGACGGAAGTATTGAGGACAATAATGAGTGTTATAACATTTAATATTCGCTACAATATTAACAGCCTGAAAACCACAGGTGGTGATCATTAACCCTGGTACTGTCTTTGGGTCAAAATGACCTAATTCTCCTGTCCTTCTTTCCTTCTTCCTTCATTCTTTCCTCCTTTCCTTCTTTATTTTCTCCCCTCGTACAATCCTTGTTTTCTCATTTCCTTCCTTCCTTCCTTCCTTCCTTCCTTCCTTCCTTCCTTCCTTCCTTCCTTCCTTCCTTCCTTCCTTCCTTCCTTCCTTCCTTCCTTCTTTTTTCCCTTCTTTCCTTCCTTCTTTTTTTCCTTCCTTCCTTCCTTCCTTCCTTCCTTCCTTCCTTCCTTCCTTCCTTCCTTCCTTCCTTCCTTCCTTCCTTCCTTCCTTCCTTCCTTCCTTCCTTCCTTCCTTCCTTCCTTCCTTCCTTCCTTCCTTCCTTCCTCCTTCCTTGACCCAAAGACAGCACAAGAGTTAAAGGGAATTAACAGTTAACAAAATCCATCAACCTAAACCTGATATAAAATAAAATGGTCTTTCAAAGGCCATAAAATGTGACGTATATCTGTAGATATCAGTATTCTCGGGACATTTTCTGAGCAAAAGACATTTAACAGCCACAAAGGAATCAGCGAGTTTGTTCCAATTTGTTCCAGTCACACACTGTATCACCCTCTTATATTGTGTAAAATGTATTGCAAAGGATAATTTCTTATCTTCTCTTCAAAAAGGAAGCAGACAGGATGAAATTTAGTTAATAATTCAATGAAATGGTTCTTTCATCTTAAGTTAGAGCTGATATTCATGGTGGATCCTTGGAAAAGAAAAGGAGGGGTGTTAATTGGCAGCAAAGAAGACAGAGAACCCAGACTTCAAAAGCACCAAACCCAGTCATGGAAACGTCATATGTGCACGTATGTGTGTGCATTCATGGTCGACGTACAAAATAAGATATATCTTAACAATGCTGTGATGTTCTAACATCTGTCATGGTTTCCTGTT